>NW_024425119.1:12239036-12361408 GCF_017311325.1 Ursus maritimus | reverse complement strand
CAAATCCTATATCTTCTTTCCTTGTGGTGCTGGCAGGCATGGTCTTCATTCCATTGAAGTGGTATGATCCAAAACTCTGTGTGGGCCTGTTTGGTTCTGACTATCCAAGTCTACCCAGTGTAGGCAGAGTTGTCATTTTCAGCCTGCTAACTTGATTCCGTGCTGGGTTTGGGGCTGTAAAGTGCTTAGCAGGCATTGCTTTCCGTCTCAGCAGAGGCGCACTGAGGCATGGCAGGTTTGGAATCGGTTCTGTTGAACTACGAGAAGGTTTTCCTGCTGAGTATGTATTTTACCACAGAGTCAAAATGGCCAGCAGGCCAAAGCTCACTGTCCAACTCCAGCCCAACCCCCAGCCCAGGGCTGTTTGGGGGTCATGTCACAGCCCAATAGGCGAATGAGTCTGTCCACTTTGACCCCAGGGCTTGCTTTAAGAATTCAGCTGATTTATCTCTTAGTCACTTCTAGAGTTGGGCTGAGTATCTCTGCGATCCTTAACAGTTTCTAAGTCACAACTGTCACCTGTCTTGTGAAGTACAGCTGACCCTTGAACAATGCAGGGGACAGGGGGCCAACACCCCACGAAGTCAAAAATCCACAAAGAACTTTTGACTCCCTTCAAACTTAACTACTAATAGCTTGTTGACTGGAAACCTTACCGATAACATAAAGAGTCAACACATATTTTGTATGTTAAATGTATTATATTTTCTCTTCTTGCAATATAGTAAGCTAGAAAAAAAATTGTTATTAAGAAAATCATAAGAAAAATACAGTGTCGGGGCGCCTGGGTGGTGCAGTTGGTTGAGTGTCCGACTCTTGGTTTTGGCTCAGGTCCTGTCCTCAGGGTCGTGGGATCCAGTGCCGTGTCGGGCTCTGTGCTCAGCGTGGAGTCTGCTTATAACTCTCTCTCTCTCTCAGCCCTCCCCCCACTCTGTCTAAAATAAATAAAACTTTTTAAAAAGTTATTAAAAAAATACAGTGCTATATGTATCGAAAAGATGTAAGTGGACTTTCGCACCTCAAACCTGTGTTGCCTGAGGGTCCAGTGCAATCTGATTTTGATATGGACATCTCCGAGCTGCCTACAGACCCACAAAAAGAGCCCTTTCAGCTCCGTGGGTCTTCTAATCATACATTTTTGAGGCCTCTAACATGCATGCTCTGGTCAGGGCCATTCTAGCCTACACTAGGCCTTTTTCAGTGGTGTGTTGGAAACCAAGTCTGGTGGGGGGGGAGTGCAGGGAGGACTCCCTGATTTGTAGCATTTACTGATTTCTATGGTGTCAGTACTCCAATCGTTGCCAATTAAAAGCTACCAACTGGATGTCACTCAACGTGGAGTTGAGAAGAGATGCACACAATTGGCTTTCCTCTGGGGAGCCAGCCATAAGCCAGCTGCAGCACAGCACTGTTTTGCATTTTTAAAAAAGGCACCCTCTGGGTAGAGGAATTAAGAAAGGTACTCCCTTAGGGAAAATTTTAAAAAGGCACCTCTCTGGGCAGACTTGTGCCACAGGTGCCCTGGTGAGGAGATAGCAGGTGCCCTTTCCTCTGCACATGGCCTGTTGCAGGAAATGTGAGCTAGATTTTAGGTCCATTCACCTCCTCAACTGGGTGCCTTTGTGCCGTGCACAATTGGCACGACCTTACATGGCAGTCTTGGCTTTGATTCATGACTACTTTATAGTTAAGTAAAATGTGATGGAATAAGGGAAAAGAGAACCAAGTTACCTCGCAGCCTGAAAACCTGCTTTATGCAGATTATAGGATTATTACCAGTTGGAACACTAATTGTTCTTAAAATTAGCTTAATTAACAGAAGGCTATTATTGCTAAAAATGGCTTTCAACTATACTATTCCAGGGATAGACATAATGATAAAGCTAAAAAGACTTCAGAAGTGTGATACCTACAACCCTACATGTTTAAATTCGAGATTAAATAAATATATTTATCTTCAGTGATTTAAATCCTAACAATAGTCAAACCCAGGCATATGTGACTATTTTAAATTTAAGGTAGTTCTTTACTAATTAAGCAGGTGTTCGTACCTCCTATTTAGCCTGCCAATTATTCTGTGAAAGTTATCCTCCCCCCTTTTTTATAGATGAGGAAACAGGCTAAGAGGTGAAAGAATTCAAGGTGACTCAGAAAATGGATCCAAGACCAGTTCTTCTGCCTAAATCTCACTCTTTTTACTACTCTGTGCTAAAGCAGACATATTTCAGTATTGTGAAACAGACCATTTGAGATGTCTCTGGTGAAGATATTTTATTTTTCATAAAAATATAATTGTACAATGCTCTTCAGAGAAAGAAAAATTCCCTCAATGCCCCCAAATACCACGTGGATTAATAATCTTCCTCTCTTTTAAAACTAAATATGTAATTGATAATATGCAACCGATTTCTTGTGAAATATAGTTATTTATGTTTTTAAATTTTCTTTGCCTTTAACTAAAGCTAAGTCCAGTTTAAACCTATGCTTTTTGTAATGAGCCAAATCAAGTCTATCATAATTCAAAGATGATGAAATAAAATGCTAAATGGTGATGCTGATAAATACTGTCAATTAGCTGGTATACAGTGATATGAATTTGCTGCAGTAAGACAGGTTCTAATTTAGATACAACAGATAGGTTTTAGATAAAATAGGAAAAAAATTTTAATAATGTCAACTATATCCTAAAACTTGACCTGGTCAAACTTACTCCATATTATATTCAGTTGTTCTAATATATGGCAGGTCTATGCTAAGTTAATGACAGAATATAACTGGTCTAAATACACAAATATATATTTTCCCCTTACCTTCCTTTCTTTGGGGGAAGAAAAAAAAAAAAAAAAGGAAACATTACTCTCTTTACTCAGAGAGCAAGGAGAACAGCACTGATCCGGAGGGACAGAGCTCAGTGATTCTCTCACCCTCTGCTGGGTGTTGTCATTACAGAAAGCGAGAGATGCTAGGATTTCAGTATGCTGCTGCTGAACTGGAATGGGAAAAGAAATGCTCCGGCTGTTTTACTCAGTGACATTTATTAACATGCTTCAAGTGGCCAAACGTGCAGCCAGCACAATACCCGAAGCAATGAAAATATTCCTTTTTAAGACCCAGGAACTTTCTCTTGGTATGATCTACTTTAAAATAGCAAAAAGATCAGTTTAGGAATAAACTTGGTAAGTTGTAATTTACTTTCATCCAAAATTACACATCCTCTACCTGAGGACCAGGTCGCTGCTCTTGTAACGATACTAGGGGTGAGGGTGGAGGGTAGCTCAAGTGACCCTGTAATTTAAAGTTACAACCAGAGAAGAAATACTTCAAGCACAATGGAGACATTCCATTGAAGAGCCACATTCATTTTGGAATGTTTGCTTTGAAAACAACTCTTCTGGGGAATTCAAAAGGTACTGAACAAAGCAACACAGAAGTAAATCTTGGGTTGTTTTGCAAAATAAAAATATACATTTGAGTAGACCAGATGGCAAAAACATACCCATTACAGTCTGAACACCATATTTCAAACACTTAAATTCTGAAGGTCTGAATATTAATAATCTTTAATCTATCTATATTTGTGATCCTAAAAAGACATTAAATACTCTTAGACCCCCAGTCCTCCAAAACACAGAGAGACCCAACAGGCTGGGCTAGTGGTATATCAGTAGTCACACAGGACTAGACGAGATCTGAGTTTGCAACCTACACACAAGAGATCTTCAGGAACTCAGGCTAAGGGGAAGCATTTTATTCAAACGTACGGCCTAAGAGAAGGGGGGAGAGTACCTTGTAATCTGAAACTATGTGGTCCATCTCTTGTTTCACCTCACAACCTAGACTATGATGCCTCCTCATAAACTGCCATTTCATAACAAAACATACTGTTTAGAAGCCAAACATTTGCTTCATTAGAGCTAAGAACAATTATAACTTAGCAGCAACAGAGAACACAATTCCTGATTTACCTATGGGAAACAGAAGAGAGAGTAATAAAGTGTCTCAGTGGGGAAACTGAAAGATTCCTAGTCTATCTGCATGTATAGTATAATGAGCTTGATTCCTCAACCATCACTCTGTTTGACAGTCAGAAAGAAAGTAAACGTAACTGTGATGGGAACTGGAAAGAACCACTCTGGCCCTGTGCACCTCCTGCCAGGCCTGCCAGCCACGTGCTGTGCACAACTCCAGCTCAGTGCTTCGCTCCAGAGCGGAGGCGCCGTTAGGGCCGAACCAGATGCACACCCACAGTGTATTTCTTCCTGGCTCAGAACACATTCCTCAGGAAACTCATGTCAGGGAAGAAACTAAGTGTTCTGGTTATGCCTACAGCCATTAAATCTACTAGCAATTTCTCCCTCATTTTGTTCCAGATCTCTTGTGGCGGAAACTCGATCTCAGCAGCTAATTTCATCCTATTTTCTTTAGAAAAATTCTCCAAGTTAGTTGACTACACAAGGCAATGCGTGTGAACATTCACTCCTACCTCCCCACATACATATACAGACATACGACAGAAACACATACATACATACATATATACTCTAGGTTGTCAAGATGATGTATGCTGCTGAAATGCCTAAAAGGTTACTTCTTGCTTAAAAATAAAATTTGACTAATTATTCTCCAAGTATGGATTAGGCCCTAGCAAACTTTTATAAATATAGTTTGAGAAGACAGCAACAAAAGTTTTAAATAGAGGCTGTCTTGAGGGCTTTCCTGATGGATTTTGTTAACACATACATTATTTAAAACAGGCATGTCATTATGGATTATAAAAATAGAAATGTATATATTTGTTAATACATATTCACAGCTTATGCTGGAATGGCTCACAGGAGAAATCATGGTTCATGCAGAAAATAAACATTACTCAAGTAAATATAAACAAATAAGATTAGGTCCATTAAGGCTGAGAACTTAGTAATCAGCCCATTTGGTTTCTCTTTGTAGGGCAATCAAAAACATAAAAGAAGGTGACACCTAAACACACATACACATAAATGACATGAAATACATGGAAAGAATATAAATTAACCAATAAAGCAATGTGGAGTTAAGGTGCAAAAATACAATCTTCACCCACTTCTCTCTACTCCTGTGTTTTCAAGCATTGCAACATGTTCAATGCCATGGGTGGCAAGGCCAACCAGAACAGGTCTGAATGTTTATAAATTTTCTAAGTGTTGAAAGTTAAAGCAAAATCCTTTGGGATCTATGATCACACATTTTGGTAGAAATTGCAGATTTACAGAGATGACTACTGAGCAGTAGGTAGTAAATGGAGCCAAGAAGTACAATCTTGCCCATCATCCTCCATAGGAATCAGAATATTGGCTTCAATCAGTAACTCGTCATTTTATATCATCTTCACCCTGAAAGATAAATCAAAGTTACCAATGTAAGAATGCTTGTAAGTCAATGAAGCTTGGTTAATCTGTTTTAAAATGCATTTCGTTTGTTTAGTATCTATGGAGAAAGGCTTTTTTAAAATACAGACTGAAAGAAAACTGAGCTGATCTGGCTTTCTTTCATTAATTCAATTTAGATTAACGCAAATGTTACCTCATCTAAGAAAAGCTATCAAAAAGCAAACCCTTCAATTTTATAAAAATATTTTAAAAGAGGGGCATCTGGGTGGCTCAGTCGGTTGGGTGGCTGACCGCTGGTTTGGCTCAGGTCATGATCTCAGGGTTGTGAGATCGAGCCCCGTATCTGGCTCTGCACTGAGTGCAGAGTCTGCTTGTCCCTCTCTCTTCCCCTCTGCGCTCCCCACACCCTGCTCTCTCTCTTAAGAAAATAAATTTTTTTTTTAAGATTTTATTTACTTATTCGATAGAGATAGAGACAGCCAGCGAGAGAGGGAACACAAGCAGGGGGAGTGGGAGAGGAAGAAGCAGGCTCCCAGCGGAGGAGCCCGATGTGGGGCTCGATCCCAGAATGCCGGGATCACGCCCTGAGCCGAAGGCAGACGCTTAACCGCTGTGCCACCCAGGCGCCCCCTAAGAAAATAAATATTTTTAAAAACTTTTAAAAGATAAAACGTTTATAACATGTTCTTATAACTGTTTCAAGTGCTCCCAAAGCAATCACGATGATGAAGAAACCAATCCATGACATCTTCATTACAAAATCTTTCCAGTCTCTTCAATAAACGGTGCTGGAACTACTAGATATTCACACGCAAAAGAATTAAATTGGACCTCTATCTCACACCATACAGAAAATTAACTCAAAATAGATCAATGGCTTAAAATAGAAGAGCTAAAACCATAAGACTCTTAGAAGAAAACACAGGGGTAAGTCTCCATGACCTTGGATTTGGCAATGGATTATTACATATGACAAAGCATGAACAACAAAAGAAAAAAACAGATAAACTGAACTTCATCAAAATTTAAATGTTTAAATGATTTGGCAATGGATTGTTACGTATGACAAAGCATGAACAACAAAAGAAAAAAATAAATAAACTGGACTTCATCAAAATTTAAATGTTGTGCACCAAAGGACACTATCAAGAATGTGAAAAGACAACCTACACAACAGGAGACATATCTGCAAATCATATATCTGATAAAGGCCTAGAACCCAGAATATATGAACTCTTACAACTCAACAACAAAATGAAAAACAACTCAATTAAAACACGGTCAAGGGACTTAGACATTTTTTCAAAGAAGATACACAAATGGCCAACAAGAACAAGAAGAGATGCTCAACACCATTAGTCTTCAGGGAAATGCAAATCAAAACCACAATCAGATATGACTTCACATCTTAGGAAGGCTATAGTTTTTAAAAATGGAAAATTAAAAAAAAAACTCTGGCAAGATGCAGAGAAATAGAAAGCTTCATATGTTACTGGTGGGAAGGTAGAATATTTCAGCCACTATGGAAAACAGTTAGTGGTTCCTTTAGAAGTTAAATATGGAAATACCATATGACCCAGCAATTCTACTTCTAGGTATATACCCCAAAGAACTGAAAACAAGTATTCAAACACATACTTGTATGCTCACATTTCAAAGCATACTGTTCATAATAGCCAAAAGGGAGAAACAAATGTCAGTAGATGAATGGATAAACCAATTGTGGTATACATACACAATGGAATATTATACAGCCATAAAATGGAAAAAGTACTAATATATTCTACAATGTGGATGAACCTTGAAAATATTATGCTAGGTGAAAGAAGCCAGACATAGAAAGTCATGTCTGTATGTATACAAACATGCTGTATGTTTCCATTTATATGAAATACCCAGAATAGGTAAATCCATAGAGATAGAAAAAAAATTGCCAAGGGCAGGAGGGAGGCAGTAAGAGCAAGTAACTGTTTAATGAATTCAGGATTTTCTTTGGGGGTGATAAAATGTTTCGTAACCACATAGAAGTGGTGGTTGTACAATATTGTGAATGTACTAAATGCCTCTGAATTATTACTTTTAAATGGTTAATTTTCTGTTATGTGAATTTCACCATAATAATAAAAAAAATTCTACAGTGATGGGCTACTGTATTAGATAGAGCCTGGACTAGGTGAAGACAGGTACTCCCATTAGAGCTGTGTGACCTTGGGCACCTTAGCCAACTCCTCTGCTATTTCTTCATCTATAAAATAAAAAGTGTAATTCCTTAACAGAATCATTGGAGGAAATATATAAGATAAATATACGTGAAAGTGTTTTGTAAACTGTAAATCAAAATACAAATAAAAGGCATGATTATTGGGGCGCCTGGGTGGCTCAGTGGTTAAGCGTCTGCCTTTGGCTCAGGGCGTGATCCTGGCGTTCTGGGATCGAGCCCCGCATCAGGCTCCTTGGTTGGGAGCCTGCTTCTTCCTCTCCCACTCCCCCTGCTTGTGTTCCCTCTCTCACTGGCTGTCTCTCTCTGTCAAATAAATAAATAAAATCTTTAAAAAAAAGGCATGATTATTAACAATAACTAGAATGGTATACTCCCATTTATGGGCTAAGTCTATTTTTAAAAATTTCCATACATTTATCAGTTGCTCTTCATAGATCCCATGTAAAATTCATTTCAATATTTAGAATCTAATACCATTTCACTTGCTTATCGGTGTATTGCAAATGACATCAACATTTATTTAATGACATACCAAGGAAAGAAGTCAAAGGAAACCCTACCTTAAGACGCTCCTCTAAATATAAACTCTCCCACTCAACGTACTCACAGGAATTGCTATTAGCGTCTGTTTTCCCAGCTTTTGTGTGCCTGCTTGAGTTCTGCTGAGATTTGCTCTGCTCTTCTCCAGTGAGTAGGGCCTTGATTTCGGAAGGGATTTTTCCTTGGTCCATTGCCATGCACCACTGCTTGTACTGAAATATGTAAAATATATTTAAGTAAAATTTTACCAGTCAGAGTTCAGGAACCATTGGTAGAAATCCTAGACATAATAACTCCCATAACTAGAGGTCAGACTGGCTGCTGGGAATCCTACCCTCCACCATATTTCCTATTTACCACGTAGGACACGTATGAGGCCTGCCATCTTTCAGAAGAGGGTAGGCAACGGCTGATGGATCTTCCTGTGATACACTGGAGTAGTGTTTAGATTCAGAAGGCCCCTCTGGGGAAAAGAACATCTCCCCACAGTGTGCCACTAATTAGAATCCTTCTCTTTTTGCTGTCATATTATCATTTCTACTCCTAAAAGAAATAATTCTGTAATTTCTGTTCTCTTTCATAAACGTTCACTGAACACCTACTTTCTACCAGAATGTGTACTACGGACTTTGGGGATATACAAAGATTAGTCAGTTCAAAGGGTACGAACGTGAGGAATAATTTACAGCATAAGTCAAATTATAGATACAGATATATAAATATATATATAAATATTTTATAAATCTACTGAATAGTATATATCTGGACTCTCTTCAGGCCCCAACCCTATATTTTGCCTTTTAAAATGCTGAGGTAGTAGCCTGTCCCAGTTTTGTAATGATCACAGTAGTATGCCCTCTTCTCCAACCATCACCTCCTGCCCTGAGGTCACAGTAATGAGATGTCTATTCTCTTTTACATTTCTATAGCCATCACCCAGAGTGTTAATGAACGAATGAAACATGCTGAATAAAATATGTTTAAATACAAATGGTCTACTATGCATATTGTTACATACTGCTATATTGCTTCCACTTAGCAATATATTATAAATGTCTTTCTACATCAGTAAATATATATGTGCATTGTGATTTTCACTGGCTGCAAAGTAGTCCAATATATGAATGAGGTATAATTTACGTAACCAATCTCCTATTGTTGTACATTTGGGTTACGTTCCATATTTTTCTTTCATAAACAGTCCCTCAGTGAAATAGTCATGTACATTCTGCTTCCACCAGCGCTGTGCAAAAATGCTTATTTGTCTACATCCTGGCTAACAGATTAATATTCTTTCCCATATTTGTCAAATGGATACATGAAAATTGATATCTTTGTATTTTAATGTGTATTTCTTGACTACTAAGCTTAGGTTGATTTTTTCATGTGTTTACTGGTAGACTTTCTTACCATTTCGAGTTCCTCTCTGAGGGCACATATGGCTCTTTCCCGACTGGATACCAACTCTTCCAAATACTGATATCTTAGTTTTTTCCTAGCTCGACATTCTCTTGCACTCTGCCGGCTCCTCTCGAGTTTTGCCTTTAAGTCAATTTTGGCTGGCTTCCGACCACGCTTGCCGGGCTTCTTTACTTTGCCCCCAACCACCTTCAGCAAGAGAGAAAAGAAACCGTTTTTTTCTCTCAGTTCTGTTTCTAGGAAAGTGGCTATGGCTGCATATTAGTAAGGAAAACATTTACAAATAATAAATAAATGAAACCTATGAAACTAAGAAAGCATAATCCCATGAAATGCCTTATGAGTCTTGCTTCCTGATTTTTTTTTCTGATACTTTTGATACTATGAGTGTGAGAGAAGAAATACTGTAAGTTTTCATTATTTCTTCAATAATAAACTTTAAGTAGTTCAACAGTAAACTTTATGAACCATATGTAGCTGGATACTAAAATCTAAAAGACTGCCACTAAATATTTTGTTCACAAGGAATCTTTATTGACTTGAGAAAATAGTTAAGTAAAAAAAAAAAATCAGTATTTAAAATTCTAAGTTCAGTGTGATCTCAACGTTATAAAACAACACGCAGAAGAAAGGATATTTCAATAAGGATTTCTCTGACAGGCGTCATTATAAATAGCTTTTTACTTATCTGTACTTTTTATGATTTTTAAATGTTTACAATCAGAAACATAAAATCTGTGTAAAATTATATGTATATACAAATATATATTATATATATTTATTAGATTTTTAATTTTTATTTATTTATTTGAGAGAGAGGGAGAGTAAGAAGGAGAAACAGGTTCCCCACTGAGCAGAGAGCCCGATGTGGGACTTGATCCCAGGACCCTGAGATCATGACCCGAGCTGAAGGCAGACGCTTAACCAACTGAACCACCCAAGCACCCTATATTATATATATATTTATAAATGTGTATCTTGTGCAATTTGGCTATGAATTCCCTCTTCAAATCTGTTGAGTCCAAAGGAACACACAGGAGGTCCCTGACATCCTCAGGATAATTGCCTTTAGAAGCCTATTATTATAACCCTAGACTGTCTCAGATTTCTACCTGCTCCCACTGGTCATACGACATCCTTTCAGTAGCTCTGTTATTCATTTACCTGCATGGGCACAATTTTTCGGTGACTGACAAAGTAATTGTTTAGCTTTGGAACCTCCCCAAGTTCTTACACAACATATAACTATGAGCTAAATGTGATGAATTTTTAAATATATCAACCTGAACTTGTACATCAAATAAATTTTCTTGAAAGCAATTACCTTGAAAGGGGTTACATTTATTCCAATGGACAAGCTTTTTGGGAAAGTGCTTTTAGAGCTAGTTTCTTACAACCTACAACACAGTTTGCCTCAGATTATCTACTTTATCTGATGAGGTTGTGAATGATGTCTAGTTCTTTCTGAAAATTACCCTCAGGGAATAAAAATGTCACAACTTCAGTATTCTGAAAGGAATATTGCTGAGGTTTTAAAGGCAACTGTTAAAGAGAAGATGCAAAACTCGAACACTGACAAATCACTGGAATAAAGTAGCAACTTTACCAGGTAATAAAACTCAAACTCAATATTCATGTGCATATAAAAACTCTCATTTGTTTGTTTGAAAATCACTATTAATATCACACACCAACAAAGCCCAGTACCCTATAAAGATCAGATCATTACTAAGTATAATGGTTAGGTGGAAAACCAAACTGTAGATATGAATCAGCCACATTACCAGACCCTGGGTGACAACGTGATGGCCGACCACTGCATCGCGCATTTTATAGGGTGGCTCTGAAATGAGACTGAATACTCCAAAGCTCTGGGAAAAAACTTTCCTTTCCAGCACTACTGTAAAGCTAGCTGCTTCAGTACTATTCCCAAATTAGTTTCAATGTTTCAAAAACAGGTCCTTTAGGGGTGCCTGGGTGGCTCAGTCGGTTAAGTGTTCGACTCTTGATTTCAGCTCAGGTCATGATCTCAGGGTTGTGGGACTGAGCCCTGCATGGGGCTCTGCACTCAGCAGGGAGTCGGCTTCTCTCCCTTTCCCTTTGCCCTTCCCCTTTCCTTCTTTCCCCCAAGAACTCTCTCTCTCTTAAAAACAAACAAACAAAAAAAACAGGTCTTTTAAAGCTTTTTATACTATGCATCATCATGTTTTTATTCCAGTATAATAATATATACTTCAGGAAACTGCACAATTATAATGAAATATTTTGAAATCATCCTACATTGAAATAGAGTATATTTGCTATTGCTACAGTTTTTAAAAAGCAATATATTTACAGCATAAATTCAGGTCTATAGTAAAATAAGTGGTAATCACATCTATTCTCTATGTAGTGGAGTGAATCATCAATCACACAACACTGTAACCTAATACCGCATACATTGCTGTTTTTAATTAATTCACGAGACGCTGCCTTTGAGAAACCAGCAAGAGGACACAATGTACTTCAGAGACTTGACTGATTTTTGAAACAAACCTCATACAGTCAAGAAAATCCAACAACAGTTATAACCCTTTGTTTAGTTTTCACGGTAGTAATATTATTTTATTCCTTTTCTTTTTTTAATTAGAAAGGCATAGTAAATAAATCCAGGGTTCCTGTATTATATGTCCTCTCCTGTAAAATTACATTACAACCACATAACCACCACTTCTCTAGTTTAATTTTTCCTCAATGGTAGACTGAATTTTTGGCTTTGGGTGCAGCTAAAATCTGATTAGTGTACCAGTTTTCAAGAAAGTCAGGTACATTGCAGGACTACTGAGAATCTTAAGTATAAGAGCATTTTGTAAAGAAAAAGGTTATTATATAGGGGTGCATGGGTGGCTCAGTTGGTTAAGTGTCCAACTCTTGATCTCGACTCAGGTCATGATCTCATGGTTGTGGATCGAGCCCCAGGTCGGGCTCCATGCTCAGTGTGGAGTCTGCTTGAGATTCTCTCTCTCCCTCTGCCCCTCCCCCCACTTGCATGCTCTCTTGCTCAAAATATGTAAATAAAATCTTTTTTAAAAAAAGAGAAAAGAAAAAGATATTATACAAATGTGGGTTGGTATACTAGGTGCCTTAACAACTGAACTTCATATATTTCATAAGCCATAATGATTAGGGGAGGGTTAGGAGAAATTAATAGAAGGAGCCAGACACTAAAACTGAAATCAACCTCACAAATTCCTCCCACATATCTCTGGGCCAAAAATCATTCTTACCAATGTTTCATAAAATTTTCACAAACTCAGTGGTTACCATATTGTCCCCTTGCTCTCTCCTATTTCTTCTATAAGGAAGCACATATTGTGGCTAAGTAAAAGCACTGATTTTTATGCACCAACACAAACGCCAAAGAAAACTATGAAAATAATATAAAATTCCACTTTTTCTACTCTAGTTTTATTTCTATTCACATAGAGCCACGTGAAATTTTAAATAGCTATCTTTAAAACAGTTGTATCTTTATCCACTGCCCATATTACTTCTCCCCCCTCCAAAACACATTTGTGAGCCAGAAATAGAAAGCCCCAAGGGAAACACTCAGAAAGCTTGTCTCCCTAGCCCTCACAATGAACAAACTTACTAGCCATTGATTTTTTTCTTACTCTCCATGCAGAATTTATTAACCCAAAGGTAGATTTCAGTAGGGATTTTGCAATACCAAGTTTGTCTTCATTTTATGTTAAAAATGTTCAAGTCTATTTATCATAAGCAAGTAAGACTGAAGATCCTACTTTTCTGTTAACTACTTCTTGTTGTTGTTGTCGTCGTTGTTGTTGTTTAATACTTTCTCCATTGTGACAAGCTAAAACTAAATGTTATTTTTAGAAAGTAAGCACCAGGGACTGTCATATAATTCTATCTTAGTACACAGCAATTATTATTTAATAAATACAGTAGATAAAAAACAAAAGATGTTCCTAAATAATTAATAGGTCAAAGAAGAGATAATAAGGGAAACGAGAAAACTACTTTGAGATCAATGAAAAGGAAAACCCAACATCCAAAACCGGATGAGATGCAGCATAAGCAGTGCTATGAGGGAGCTGTAAATGCCTAAACTAAAAAAGAAGATTTGAAATCAATAACCTAACTTTCTACCTTAAGAAACTAGACAAAGAAGAGCAAATTAAACCCAAAGCAAGCTGATGGAAGGAAATAACAAATATCGGGGCAGACATAAATAAAATAGAGGATGGCAAAACAACAGAGAAAAATCAATGAAACTGAAAGTTGGTTCTTCAAAAAGATCAACAAAATCAACAAACCTTTCGCTAAACTGGTCAAGAGAAAACATTCAAAATACTAAAATCGAGACCAAGAGAGACATCATCCCTATCAACTTTCCAGATATAAAAATGGTTACATGGGATACTATGAAAAATTATATGCCAAAAACTAGATAACCTAGAAGAAATGGACAAATTCCTAGAAAGACACAAAGTAGCAAAACTGACTTGAGAAGAAATAGAAAATCTGAATAGACCTGTAACAAATAAAGAGATTGAATAAGTAATTGAAAAATTTCCCACAAAGAAAAGACCAGGTCCAAGTGACTTCACTGGTGAATTCTACCAAACATTTAAAGAATTAACACCAATTCTTTATAAAGTCTTACAAAAACCAGAAAAGAACATTTCCCAATTCATTCACTCTATGAGGCCATTATTAGCCTGATACCAAAATCAAACAAAGATATCACAAGAAAACCACAGAGCAAAGTTTTGTGAATATAGATGGAAATATCCTCAATAAAATGCTAGCAGACTAAATCTAATAACATATAAAGAGGATTATACACTATGGCTATGTGCGACTTATCCCGGAATAAAGGTAGGTGTAAAAACCAAAAATCAATTACTGTAATACAGCGTATCAATAGAAAAAAAGGGCCAAAGTTATATTTTTTTCCTAAAGAGACTCTGAAAAAGCACTTGACAAAATCTAATACCCTCATATGATTAAAAAACACTCAATAATGAATAAAGCTAACTCCCTCAACCTGACAAAGGGTACCTATGAAAAACCCACAGTTTAGTTTTTTTTTAAATTTTTTAAACATTTTTTTTTATAAGGATTTTATTTATTTTTTTGACACAAGAGAGAGCGAGCACAAGCAGGGGGAGTGGGAGCAGGAGAAGCAGGCAGCCCAACTGAGGACTTGAGCCCAGGATCCTGGGATCATGACCTGAGCTGAAGGCAGATGCCCAACCAACTGAGCCACCCAGGCACCCCAAAACACCTAGTTAACATCACACTTAAAGGTGAAAGATTGAAAGCTTTCCCCCCAAAGATGAAGAAAAAAACAAAGATCTTGTGTTCTTTCATCACTTCCATTCAACATTGTATTGGAGGATCTAGCCACAGCAATTAGGCAAGAAAAAGAAAGAATTCATTCAGATTGGAAAGGAAAAAGTAAAACTATTTCTATTTGGGGATAATATGATCTTATATATAGAAAATTCTTGGGGCACCTGCATGGCTTAGCTGGTTAAGCATCCAACTCTTAATCTCAGCTTAGGTCTTGATCTCAGGGTCAGGAGTTCAAGCCCTGTGTTGGGCTCCACGCTGGGTGTGGAGCCTATTTAAAAAAAAAAAAAGAAAGAAAAAGAAAAGAAGAAAGAAAATTCTAAGGAATCCACAAAAAACTATTAGTGGTAATAAATGAGTTGAGCAAGGTTGCAAGAGACAAGATCAATAAATATAAATTAGCTCTGCTTCTATACACAATGAACAATCTGAAATGAAATTATAAAAACATTCATTGAGAACAGCATAAACATGTGTGGTGATAAGCACTGGGAGTAACACACAACTAATGAATCATTGAACACTACATCAAAAACTAATGATATACTATATGCTGGCTAATTGAACATAACAATAAAAAAATAAATCAGAAAAAAAGAGAATAGCATAAAAACATACCATTTAGAATAGCATTTTATCAAAGGTATTTGCGCCCATATTCATAAAACATATTGGTCTACAGTTTTCTTATGATATTTGTTTGGTTTTGGTATCAGGCTAATATTGGCCTCATAGAATGACTTAGGAATAAATTTAACAAAAGAAGTGCGAGACTTGTACACTGCAAACCACAAAAGAGCATTATAAGAAACTAAAGATCTAATAAAAGAAAGACATCACACGTTAATGGACTGAAAGAATACTGTTAAGATGGCAATACTCCCCAAATTGATCTACAAATTCAACACAATCCCTATCAAAATCCCAGCTGGGAATGCCTGGCTGGCTCAGTTGGTAGAGCATCTGACTCTTGATTTCACAGTCGGAAGTTTGAGCCCCATGTTGGGCGTAGAGATTACTTAAAAATAATGAAAATCACTAAAAAAAAATAAAAATAAAGTAAATAACCAATAAACATATGAAAAAAATTCAATATCATTAGTCATTTTGGAGCTGTGATTCAAAACCAAGAAATAACACTTCATACTCACTAAGATGGCTATATAATAAAAAACAGCCAATAACATGTGGAGATGTGGAGAAATGGAACTCTCATATATTGCTGGTGGGGATATAAAATGGTGGCCATTCTGGAAAACCATCTGCATGTTCCCCAAAATATTAAACATAGAATTACCATATGACCCAGCAGTTCCACTCCTAGGTAAAACTTGTACAATGCATGTTAACAGCACCATATTTCATGATAGCTAAAAAGTGGAAACAACCCAAATGTCCACCAACTGATGAGTAGATAACAAAATGTAGTGTGTTTATACAATGAAACATTATTCAGACATAAAAAGGAATGAAATGCTGATATATGGTTCAGTACAGATGAACACTGGGAACATTATGCCAAGTAAAAGAAGTCAAACACAGATGGCTACAAACTGTGTGATTCCATTCACATAAAGTGTCCAGAAAAGGCAAATTTATAGAGATAAAAAGTAGATTATTGATTGCTTAGGATGGGGGGGGGTGTAGGGAGGGAAAGAATGGGGAATGGCTGCTAAAGGGTTTCTTTTTTTTCTTTTTAAAATTAATATACTTTGCTTTTTAGAGCTCTTTTAGGTTTACAAAAAATTAAGCAGAAAGTGCAGAGTTCCCATATATCCCCTTTTCCTCCACCCTTCCAGTGTCCCCTATTATTAATATCTTGCATTAGTGTAGTACGTTCATTACAATTGATGAACCAATGTTATTAATAAATCCAAAGTCTACATTAGGGTTCACTCTTTGTGTTGTACAGTTCTATGGGTTTGACAAATGGATGTATCCTGTATCTACTATTATAGTATCATACAGAATATTTTCGCTGACCTAAAAATCCCATGTTCCACCTAATCCTCCCTCCCTCGCCCCCAAAATCTTGGCAACCACTGACCTTTTTACTACCTCTATAGTTTTACTACCTCTATAGGATGCTGGGATCATGACCCGAACCAAAGGCAGATGCTTAACTGACTGAGCCACCCAGGCGTCCCAACAAGTTTAACTTTCATAGAAAGAGGAGTTGTGTGCTCTGTAGGGGATTCTTAAAATGAGGAAGGCTCCAGGGTCCAGATTAAATACTATTCCAGAGACTCTTGGGTCATTCTACTTCTAGCTTTTCAGGAGCTAACAACAAACACTTAAAAAGGTTAAGAGATGCCTGGGTGGCTCAGTCAAACCGCATCATCGGGCTCCTTGCTCTGCAGGGAGCCTGCTTCTCCCTCTGCCTGCTGCTCCTCCTGCTTGTGCATGCGCTCTCTCTCTGGCATATAAATGAATAAAATCTTTAAAAAAAATTCAAGGCTAAATCAGTGTATTCAGGGAGAGAGCACTCACTATGGACAAGGTCTTGAGTTAGGCACTCTACATGTTATCTCATGTTATTTCACACCATTTCAGGTGAGGGACACAGCATCACACTCATCTTTTTCAGGTAAAGAGGGGAAAATTAATTCCTTTATTCAACAACCATTTATTGAACAACCACCACACCCCAAACACTGTGAAACTCCAGGAATATTAACATAAGAAGATGGGGTCCTAAACTGTAAGGTATATAGGCTCATGAAACACAGCAGACAGGAAATAAACAAAAACACCATAAAGGGCAGGATATCAGTGTATATCAGAGTGCAGGGACGCATGTATATACACACATACAGAGATGCACAGTGATCTCTTTATTGTATATATGACAACATTGTAGTCCAGAGAATTTCAGTATCAGAGCAGGGTCTAGAACCTAAGACCCCTGATTTGCATCATAGCAACTTGTCATGAGTTAACTCACTATCATCAAGTATGACTATTCCCCCAGATTTCACGGTAGGATTCACTGACTTGATCATATCATGCCCTGAAAAGGCTCTAAAACTGACAGGTGCTTTATATGCACTGCTATATTAATGCTACATGGTCATCTACTGCAGCTCACTGGGACATTAGGCACTTGACGGAGGGTGGTGGCGAAGAGGTTAAATAACAAACTTTTTCATTTTATGCTTCCTTGAAATTTCCCTCTACTATTGTGGCTCTCCATGCCCACCAACTGAAGTCATGCCAATCTATTCCTTTAAAAATTCTGATTTAGCTTTTCCTCTCTACTCCTACTACCTATACTAGTATGAGCCCCACTCACAGGTTATTACAATAGGTTCTCAGTGGGTCTTCCTACCAGCTCTCCTTTTCCACTCCCCCTTTCCTAGCTAATCCATCTTGCAAAGAGCTGCCAAGTTAACCTTTCTTTTCAGCTTATTAAAATACCTTTGCTGTATCTTCCTTCATTGTAAAAAAGTAGTATCTGATCATTATACAAAGAATAAACTTTAATGGCCTTTTGGCCATGTTACTCTCCAGCTCAAGAGAAGACCTCTGACTCAGCACTGCTTATTAGGTCACCATATCCAGTATATCAGTTTGCTGTGGCTGCTGTGACAATTGCCACAAACTTGGTAGCGATTAAAACAACAGAAACGTATTCTTTCTGCTCTGGAGGCCGCAAGTTTGGCAGGGTTGCGCTCCCTCTGGAGACCATAGAGGAGAAGCCATTCCTTGCCTCTTCCAGCCTCTAGTAGCTATCAGCATGCCGTGATTTGTGGCCCTGTCACTCCAATCTCCACCTCTGTGGTCATACTACCTCCACACCTGTCTGCCAAATCTCCCTCGGCCTCACTCTCCTGAGGACACTTGTCATTGGGTTTAGGGCCCACTCAGATAATCTAGGATAAATTCTTCCTCTCAAAATCATTAATCACATTTTTTTTTTGCCAAATAAGGTAAAATTCAGTTTTACCATACAAGGTGATATTCACAGGTTCCAGGGATTAGGACACAGATGTATCTTTTTAGGGGCCACCATTCAGCCCACTACATCCAGGCTGCTGCTCACCAAGCCAATCTTCTCTTTCTTACTCCCAACAGGGGCAAGTCATGCCTCCTTAGGACCAGTCACCCCATCCTCTGCATTCCCACCTATCTTCACCATTTCTCTAAATGTTCCCTCCATCCCCAACATCTGCAACAGCAAATGTTATGCTTTCTTTGGTTAGGGTCAGCTCCAGCCCTCTTCCTCGGAAGCTGTCCCTGACAATCACCCTCATCCCATACGTCATTTTTCTTCTCCCATGTCTGGAACATAGAGTGAACACACTGAATTTATATGTCATATTGGTTTTTTTAGTGGCCTCACAGATTTAAGTTCTATCTCCTCCAAGTAACGTGAGCTCCTCAGGCACCAAACTTGTGTTTTTTACTTCCGCAACCTCAACTGTATCCAGCCCGGAGCCAGGCATTTAGGAGGCAAGTTCAAGTCTTATTCAAGACTGATCGTTGAATAAATAAATGCAAAGAAAAAGTAGGAATATTCTGAAACTGACTTAAGTTGATATCACTACTATGACTGCCAACTTATAGAAGTTGTAAAAAAAAAAAGGGGGGGGGCGCCTGGGTGGCGCAGTCGTTAAGCGTCTGCCTTCGGCTCAGGGCGTGATCCCGGCGTTCTGGGATCGAGCCCCACGTCAGGCTCCTCCGCTGGGAGCCTGTAAATAAATAAATAAATAAATAAATCTTAAAAAAAAAAAAAAAGCTCCCTCATAAGGGATATAAAATCTGAAAAACCAGTTCAGAACTCTTAACTACTTTACCACCCTTTTTACACTTATTTACATCCTAATGCTCTAATTCTTAAGGCAACTCATAAAAGTTTCAAGCTGTTAAGTCTAACAGAATTATCGCATTTACACGAAGGGGTAGGTAGCAACAGCTCCGGCTAAAAACAAAAAAGAACAAGAAGGCTTGTTTCACTCTTTTTAAAAACACGAAGTGAAAAGTTATCTCCAACTGATTAAAGAAAAATAAGATAGATATGAATGTTCCCAGCTAGTGCTCTTTACCACTTTAAAGAAAAAACAAGTAGCTGCATTTTCATTTGGTGTTAAGACTCCCAAAACTTCCTTCACAGCTGTGGGTTAGGCCTGTTATTTACCAGATCTTCAGAAAGTAAGTCTAATCACATCTTCCTGCTGCTAACCTTTCTGCCAGTTTTTCTAGTCAACGGAAGGACAAAGAAGATAAAGTAGGCCTCTCTGAACTGAGAGTTAACTCCTGCCTCTCCTCTCCCGACACCTATGCCTGTCCTGGCCCCCAGCTAGGATTGTTTGAAGTTATACTACATATATTCGAGCAACGCCTGAAACTGTTTCAAACTGACTACGAGTGGTCTATACCTAACTGTCTTTGCTTCTTTCCTGCCCACCTCTTTTTCAACAGCCACATTTTGGCTTCTAGCCTATCACTCCAGGGAAAATTCTCTCCTAGGTTCATAAACAATCTCCTATTTTCCAAGTCCAACGGATACTTTTTCACTGTTTACTTGACCTCTTTTTTTTGGTAGCATCTCATATTGTAGACTAAGTCTACTCTTTAAAATTCTCTGCTCCCTTAGATAAATGGCATACTAGCTAGCCCTTTTTGTTCTCGTTCTCCTGTATCACTAACCTCCCCTTTCCCATTTATGTTGCTGAGTCCTATTCCTCAGCCCCTTCTGATCATTTTATTGTTTTCTAGGGTTTTGTCTCTTTAGCTCTCTCTTCTGTCCACACTCTTCATCCCTGAAGGATTTTATGCATGCTCCATCAACCACAACCCAAACTGTAATAGTCTCAATATGGTCTTCGGCTCAGGCCTTTCTTATGAGCAATCTAACCAAGCTGGTGCAGAGTCGGAAAGCACTAGCATTTGTTGAGAACCCATGATGTACTAAGTTCTTTTGATACGGGCTCACATATATACAGCTGACTCTTGTACAATGTGAGGGTGATGGGTGCCAACCCCTGAGCAGTCAAAAAAACCGTCTGTAACTTTTCATTCCCCCCAAAACTTGACTACTACTCGCCTACTGTTGACTGGAAGCTTTGCCAATAACATAAAAAGTCAATTAATGCATATTTTGTATGTTATATATATTATATATTGTAATCCTACAATAAAGCTATAGAAAAGAAAATGTTATTAAGAAAATCATAAGGATGAGAAAATATATTTACAGTACTGTACTGTTCTTATTTTTTAAAACTTCACGTGTAAGTGGATCTGTGCAGTTCAAACCTGCATTGCTCAAAGGTCAACTGATTTTTTTTTTTTTTTAAGTAAGTTCTACGCCCAATGTGGGGCCTGAACTCAGGACCCGAGATCAAGAGTTGCATGCTCTACTGACTGAGACAACCAGATGCCCCAAGGGTCAACTCTTATTACTTTTAATTCTCACAATAATTCATTAAAGTTTTATTAACCCATCCAATGAAGAAATTCAATTTGGAAGAGATGAAATAATCTATCTAAAATCATAACAGCTTGAAAGTTGTAGAAAGGAGATTTGAGCTCTGGTTATATGCCAAAATCCATGTTCTTTCCTAACTGGACCATCTGGCTTCTAGTCTTACCCCAGTTCCTACATCTTTACCCTAATCCATTCTCCATATAGCCATTAGCATTTTTTCCTTCAAAGACGCATATCCGATATTGTCAACTGTGCTTTAAAATCCTTCAATGGCTCCCCAACACCTACGGCCTTGGTTTTCAACTTCGGTAAGCATATGAGCCACTCAACTAGGGAGCCTAATTAAAATTCAAATTCCCAAGCCTCATTCCCAAGATTGTGGGTCAGCAGGTGTTTTTTTTTTTATTCCACACTTTGAAAAATACTGACCAAAATTTGTTAGCTTAACTTGCCAGGCATATCATGATCTGGCCCCTGCTTATTTTTCCATCCTTATCTCTGCCCACGCCTCTACTTGTGCTTATGCTCTAGCTCAGGGGTCAGCAACCTACAGCCCTGCTGGCACAGCCTATTGCCAGTTTTGGTTAATAAAGTTTTATTAGAACATAGCCACACCCAGTCATTAAGTTCTGCCTATGGTTACTTTTGTGCTAAAATGGCAGGGTTGAGTACTTGCAACAGAGATCAAAATGGCCGGCAAATAATTACTCTCTGGTCCTTTACTGAAAATTTGCCAATTCCTGCTCTAACCTATAGCATAATACTTATTATCCAGCACAGTATGTTTTAGTGCAAGATATTTCTTCTTTCCCATTTTCTGGAGGACTCCTCTTCTTCCTCACAGATTCACTCCTACTGTGTGAACCCGTGTCTGACATGCCCAGAGAGGCACCCATTCTTACTGCTCCAAAAGCACTTTGCCTCTATTGCCCTTATTTTTTACCTCACTATATTGTAATGACTATTCTATCTGTCTGCTTAGTCCACTGAAATGTAAGTTCCCAAGAATAGTTATAAATTTTTGACCTTTGTATCTCTGTCTAGCATAATGCATGTACATATTAGGTGTCCAACAAATATTTAATGAATTAATGAATGAATAAACTTTCCTGAAAACCTTAAAAGAGCTAATCATTCTGAACAAGAATATGTAAACTTAGATTTCAACTGGTTTCTGTATTACTGAAATCACTCCTTAGGGTTAAACTTTCTATTCAGGTGCCCTAGGTAAAATGTGCATATAACCTAGACAGGAAAGGAAGGCACATTACATCTGTCAGAGATTTGTTTGGTAGAGTCGCTGGCTCTTCTGTTTTGGTCTTGTGGATAGCACTGATGAAGAGGAGGATAGGTAAAGCAGAAAATGTCTGGGTTTTGTGGCACTGCTCAAGACGGGCAGCTCCAACTATAGCAAAGGATGGATAAAGGGTTAATAGGATTCAGGGGCCAAAGGACACATCTGGGAATGTCAAAGACATTTTTTGGCCAAGTTAAAATTTTTGCAAGAACCAACGCTAGTCAGAACTGAATGGAACAGAAGACCCTGTCTTCTTACCTAAGAGGTATGGAAGGTGTGTGAAACCTTATATTCAGATGATCATGTGTAATACAGGTAGACAGGAGGTCTATGAAGTCTATGAAGGAGAACAGCGCCCACCTTAGCATACTGTGGCCAGCGTCTGGACCACTCTCTTGTCAGTTGCTCAACTGAATCTTGATGCCCTAAACTGTCAGGCAATACAGTATGGCAGTCTTTTACCAGCTTAGTCTGTGGCAGGAACACATCTGGTCTAGGATATTTCAATTTATATCAGTCATTGATTCAATAAACATAAAAGTCAATATAAAATAAAAAAAACAAGAACCTTCTGCCTATGATCAAAGCCTCTGAAAATAGCACACTTTTATTTCCTTTGTAATTGAATGCGGCAGGTCAGGAAGAAGCTTTCATAAAAACAAGAGCTTCTTCCTAGTGGTAGACATGCAGGTGGGCTCAGGAGACTACCTTTCTCACACAATCTGACAGTTAAATACACAGCTTAAGTTTATTTCATCATCCATCCCATTGCCCCATCCCATCTGGGGGCACAGTTAGGAGCAAAGGGCAGTATAGGTATAAACATGGCTGCAAATGTTAAGAATAACACGCGATTAAGAGTTACTAAAATAAGCATCTTAGGTACCTACTGCACTGTGCTAAGGACCAAAGAAGTCACTCCTAGGTTACGATAACATTTTTTGTGTGTGTTTACTATGTGTTAGACTCTGTACTCAATGCTTTATAATAATGCATTATCCCTAATCCTCAACAAAGCCTGTGAAAAAGGTATTGACCATTTAACAGATAAAACAGAAACTCAGAAAGGTTAATTAACTCAGCCAAGATTTTTCTTTCCAAACTAGCCTAGTAGAGATCTACTCGGTGTTTGAGCTCTGCTACTTAGCACTTTCCCAAGCCCCCACTTTTAGATGCCCATCTACCTCGTGCTTTATTTTTGCCATTTGCCATTGTCTATATGTACTCTGGCTGGGTGGCTCAATGGAGCACACTGATTAATAAAGCCCAGGTACATCAGGGCAATTTTCTTAATGCCTCTGTTCCAATTTAATCCAATCACTATGAGTGAGTACTCTATGCTCTATCAGGCACTCTATCAGGCACATTGCTAGATGGTAGAAAGGTAAAGCTGTATTTCCCATTCAAATCTGTCCTACTCTGACTCCAGAAAGCTAGATGACAGAACGTGGAGAGCTCCTGGCAAAATCATTCCTCACCACCGATGAAAACAATTCAAAAGGGGAGCCTGGGTCAGCACCGATGAAAACAACTCAGAAGGGGCACCCAGTCAGTTAAGTATCTACCTTTGGCTCAGGTCATGGTCACCAGGACCTGGGAACAAGCCCTGCCCCGTGTTGGGCTCCCCACTCAGCAGGGAGTCTGCTTCTCCCTCTGACCCGCCCTGCACCCCGTGCTCTGTCAAATAAATAAATATTTTTAAAAATTATATATATATAAAAAAAAAACAACTCAGAATACAGAATCTTTATATAGGAATGTCCTCACATCATCATCACCTGTTTCCCTGACCTGCTCATTCAAATACTGTCTCTCTAGAACTGCTGCTCCTGCCCACTTCATCCTCTTCCTATTCCCCTGGCCTTATGGTCAGCCAGTTTGTCGTCCTTTATGCTCTCCCAGCATTATTAAGCACAACCACCATAATTCCAAGCTCCAACTCACCTCCCTTATGGAGGAGAAATGGAACCCGAGATGGAACTCCATCACCTATACATAACGTGAGGAGAAAATGTTTTGTGTTTATGTATGTATATGCTAGGAAGACAATATAATTCTGCAGGACTGTAACAACTAGAGCACAGAGACAGGCAGGGCTGGGAGCTGCCAAAGACTTAAGAGCTGTTTCATACTGCCTGACTGCTGGAAGAGCAGTCCGATCCTGCTGTACATGGCATTTAAATATTACTCATCCACAACTGCGACGTTTATTCAAAGTGAAAGTAGTGTATTCACAGAGGCACTATCCATCCAGAGACATGTGGAATGGATTTTCTTTTCCGTAATCATTAAAGATTTAAGAAACTGCTGGTTTCTAAAAACAACCAATTAAAAAGAATGAGAACTGAGTTCATTTTTGCTTACCTGAGAACCCCATAGGAAGTTATGGGTAGTCTACTCCCCAGATTTAACTTCACTCTTTTGGGGAAAAACAATAAAATTTTATACCCTCCACTACAGTTTGCTAGTTTTAGAAATAACTCCTATGTGATTTTATAGGTAAGTAAAATAACTCCAAATCCTATGTATTTTTCTTGGACTTGAGACTACTGAAGACTTTGAGAAAGTTATTAAATGTTTCAAAAGTCTGAAACGGAAACTAAAAATTTTATAGAATATACCGCGACAGCCTCGAATTAAGGAAATTAAAGAACAATGTTATTTTAGCAACCTTAAAGAGCCAAATGTTATTTTCTGCAAAAGATAATGGATACAGTATTCAGATTTACTATCAAAATTAATACTGAACAATCAAGCTAGCAAGACTTTCATGGAAAAATTATTTTCTGATGTTTCTGGAAAACTTTCAGAACTCCCCCTTTCTGTCTTGAAAACACCACTTCCTGTTAGGATTTGCTACTTCACAAGCAAACTGTTTCTCCAGGTGAGTCTCAATTCCACAGTACTGTGCTGGGCTTTCCCTTCCATCCATCACTTTGCTCAGAGCCTTCTGTAAGAGCAGGAAGACGACATAATGTAGAATAACGCAAGCAGCGCAGAGAAGCTAGAAATTTTTTCATTCCAAGGATGGGTGAAACAAAAACGTGAAAGCAGCAAAGTGTTACTGGTTAGGTGGAAGGTGAAAGGGCACCCAAACAAAGGAAAAAGCTAGCTCGAGCAGTATGCCAGACTGTGGAAAGTAGACTTCTGAAAGGCATAGAGAAGGAGTGATTTCTACTTCAAAACTGCCAAAGTCTATTAGTCTGACTCCTTAAAAAGAAAAAAAAAAGTCAATATCCTAAACATTCTAAAACACCAATAAGCTGGCCATGCCTACCTTCATGAAACAAAACTAGACCACACTAATGTGGACAGATGTAAAGAAAGAAATAGGTTATACGTAAACTATATGAATTAGCCAATAATGAACAATGCCTCTTAGAATCATTGAGATAAGTGATCTGGATGGCAAAAGGGGGATGGTGGTAGGATATTGAGATAGATTAACGGAAGGAATTCACTACTTTTCTTAGAGAAGGCTTTCTAGAGGAGGTTAGATTCTGGACGAATAGCAACAGGAGCTTAGCAGAGTGTTCCAACCAACCACAGGAAAATAGCTCAGAGGGGGAGTGAACTGATTATATGAATGGGGCATTGAGTAAGGGAGCCTGAGAGAAGAAAGGGGAACCTTTAAGGGGAATAGGGCTGGTTCAGGGTGCCCTAATTAAGGTCTCCAAACTGGAGAAAGTCTGGGAGGGGGGCAGGGGAAGGCAAAAAGAAAATGCACGGTAGTTTCTTCATTTACTTCGCTAGGCAAGTCAAGGACTAGGGTTTGCACTACCTGGAAAAGCTGACAAACAGGCTTGCCCTGGGAGTGAAAATTTTCCGGAGGAGAGGGCCCTTTCTGGAAAGACGCAGCCCCCTGTTCCCTGAATTCCTGGCTGGGTACCATGGGGTAATAACTGGAGGCGCAGGGATGTCTAAGGCAGGTGTTTCCTGGGTGTTGGCGTGGCTACCAGGCTGAGGTTCAGCGGCGGGTCTAGCACTTAGCGACAAGCAGGCGGCGGCGGCAGCTGCGCGTGCAAACCACAGGACTTACCTTACTGTCATCCATCTCGGCGGACAGGCCGGCCTGGCCAGGCGTTCCCTCCCCCTGCCCTCCCCCGGCTCAGCCGGCCTGGCCCGGCCCGGCCCCCGCCCCGGGGGAAGAAGGGGATATGGTTCTGACTGTCTCCTCCTCTTGCCTAACAGTTCGCTTCCCTGATGCCACAGTCACGGGGACGAGGGACCAGTTCAGGAATGACAGAGCGGACCCTGGAGGCGGCCCAAAACGCCTCCTTTCGCCGCCGCCGCCTCCTCCTCCCCCTCCATGACAGTCTCGGGGTGTGTTTACAGACGCCCTGGAGAGCCGCCCGGACGGGAGGGTGGGCGGGAGCACTGCACGCGAAATGGCCTCTTCGGGTGCCGTAGTCGGCCGCATTCTGGGAATTGTAGTTTTCCCTAAGGCACTATCTGCAGGGCTGACTAGGAAGAAAACTACAATGTCCACATACCCTCGGCAAGGCGTCTGTTTTCCTCCTGCCGGCGAGCGCTGCGGGGGAGGAGCCAGGCGGGAGGCCAGACTACGTTTCCGACAGCAAGCTCCTTTGGACTTCCAGCGCTCTGGGCACCGGTGGGGCGAGTTTGGGGCTCCGCAGAAGCCCGCCCCAAGGAGGAGCTCTGGGAGTCGGCCCTCCTCCGGAACACCGAGGAAACTCTGAAGGTTCTTTATTAAATAAATAAATAAATAAATAAATAAATAAATAAATAAGAGAGAGAAAGAAAACTAAGAATGTACAATGCTGCCGCTGTTTTAGGAAGCACTTGGGCAGTTCCTCCCAATATTAGACATAGAATTACCATATAGCCAACAATTCCAAAGAAATGAAAACACACCTCCACATGAAAACTTGTACACCGATGTTCTATCCTAGAAGCATTATTCATAATAGTCAAAAAGTGGAAACAACCCAAATGTCCGTCAGCGAATGAATGGGTCGGATAAATGTGGTATGTATGTGCAGAGGAATTTTATTAGACCATAAAAAGGAATGAAGTACTGATAGATGCTGCAGTGTGTACGAGCCTTGACAACATGCGAAATGAAGAGCCTCATTTTGTAGATTCCATTTATAATGGAAGGTCCAAAATAGGTAATTGAAAGAAACAAATTAGCAAGTGGTTGGCAGGGGCTGGGGTTGGGAATAGCAGGGAGGCGGGGCAGGTATGGGGAGGGGTTGTTAATGGGCACTGGTTTTCTTTTTTGAGGTGCTGAAAATGTTCAAAAATTAAGGCCACCTGGCTGGCTTCTTGGGTAGAGCATGGGACTCAGTCTCGAGTTATGAGTTTGAGCCCCACATTGGGTGTAGCAATTAATTTAAAAAATCTCGGAAGGAAGGACGGAAGGAAGGGAAGAAAAATGTGCTAAAATTGATTTGGCAATGGCTGCACAACTCTGTGAATATACTAAAATTACTGAATTGTGGGGCGCCTGGCCTGGCTGGGTCAGTTGGTGGATTGTGGGACTCCTTTTCTCTGGGTCTTGAGTTCAAACCCTAAATTGGGCATAGAACTTACTTTAAAAACAACAACAACAACAACAACAAAACAAAACTCCATACTGAATTGTATGTTTTATTTTATTTTATTATTTATTTATTTTTAGAGAGAGAACGAGATCAAGAGCGGGGTGGGGGGGCAGATGGAGATAGAATCGAAAGCAGACCCTGCGCAGATGTGGGGCTGGATCCAACAACCCTGAGATCATGACCTGAGCCGAAACCAAGAGTCAGGCACTTATCTGACTGAGCCATCCAGGTGACCCCTGAATTGTACATTTTAAAGGAATGAATTTGGGTACTTGGGTGGCCCAGCTGGTTAAGCGTCTGCCTTCAGATTGGGTCATGATCCCAGAGTCCTGGGATCGAGTCCTGCGTGGTGATCCCTACTCAGCAGGGAGTCTACTGTCTTTATCCTTACGCCCTGCTTATGATCTCTCTCTCTACTTCTCTCTCAAGTAAATAATTAAAAAAAATCTTTAAAAAAATGAAAAAAAAGAGTGAATTTTACAGTATGTAACTTAATAAAACCATTAAGAAATAACTAAGAGGGTCTTTGCATACCCCTGATTTTAAAAAGTCAGTGGTTTTTTGTTGTTTTAGCCTAAATTAAACCATTGAGAATTTGATAAAGATTCATTAATGTTCCTTAATGTTATTCTGGAGAACTCTTTGACCCAGTCCTTTTCAAAGATTCCTAAAACCCTTCCAAAATTCCATTGAGGTAGAGTTCCCAGATTTAGCAATAAATATACAGAACACTCACATTTAATTTTAGTATAAACAAGTAACTTTTTAGTATAAGTATGTCCCATACAATATTTAAGACACACTTTTACTAAAAGAAAGTATTTGTTGTTTATCTGAAAATCAAATTCAACTGGGTGCCTTCTATTTTATCTTTTAACTCCAAATTGAGGAAGGGTAATTGAGGCATACCTTGTTTTACTGTACTTTATTGTGCTTTTTACAAATGAAACGTTTGTGGCAGCCCTGCCTTGAACTAGTCTATTGATGTCATTTTCTCAACAGCGTTTTCTCACTTTGTGTCTCTGTGTCACATTTTGGTAATTCTCACAATATTTCTTTCTTTCTTTCTTTCTTTCTTGCTTTCTTGCTTTCTTGCTTTCTTTTTTTTTTTAAGATTTATTTATTTGAGAGGGAGAGAAAGAGAGCAGGGAGGAGGGGCAGAGGGAGAAGCAGACCCCCCACTGAGCAGAGTCCATGGTGGGGCTTGCTTTCATGACCCTGACTGAGATCATGACCTGAGCCAGAACCAAGAGTCAGTCATTTAACTGACTGAGCCACCCAGGTGCCCCAATTCTCACAGTATTTCAAACTTTTTCATTATGATTATATTTGGTATGGTGATCTGTGATTAGTGATTAGTGATTATGACTTGCTGAAAGCTCTAGATGATTTTTTGGCAATAAAGATTTTTTCATTAAGGTATGTATACTTTTTTAAAAAGAAATAATGCCATTGCACACTTAATAGACTGCAATATAGTATAAACATAACTTTTACATACACTTGGAAACCAAAAAATTCATTTGACTTGCTTTACTGTAGTGGTCTGAGAACTGAACCCACAATATCTCCGAGGTATGCCTGTAACAGGAAAGTTGAGTCATCTCTGACTGATCTATATAATGCTTCAGAGGAACTAAAGCAGGTCACTTCCTCCGGGTAAAAGCCACGTAGCCAGGTCTTGAGGCTGGTAATGAGTCTGGCATGCTGGGGTTTCAGCAGTTGGGCCCACCCAGGGGCACACCTGTAACCCCCCAAACTGCATTCATGGAGGTCTCAGAGACACCTAGCCACATCCTTTCTGATGATCAGGGGAGCACAAGTCTGTGCTCATGGGAAGAGCTCTCTTCCTCTGCCTCCCCAATACCCCTCTTGTTCTACACCTCCAGGGGCTGCTTTCCACCACTTTGTAGCTTCCTTCTGCTGTGCCCAGCCTGGCTTCAGTTCTGCTTCCCTAGCTATGCCCTTGTCGCTAAGTCCTCTTCTTTGAGGTGGAACTGCTTTTCTCCTGGGTTAATCCTCTACCACTCTCTCTTCCTGCATCGCATCTGACAAAAGTGCACCCAGTCCTCTGTAATGGTACTTACCCATCTCGTCCTTCCACAGACGCTGCGTGTGAGCTGTTTGCAGACTCAATCACCAGCCCCTCAGGAAGGAGAGCTAAGACCTTTTGAACCATGTAGTGGAAATCTAAAAACATGCAGGAAAGTATGTACACCAGTTTCAGGAGAGTGGTTTTCTCAAGGGAGGGAGGGAGGGACTTGGGGTGAGGAGTGGTTAGTTGTATATTTAACTTTTAAAGAGATGGAGCAGTTATGTTAACTCTGGAAGTAGAGTTGTGTTTTTGTCTTTGTATTTCTGAACATTTGAAATATTACACAATTAAAATAGAAATTCATTTTTTAATTTTTTTAAAGATTTTATTTATTTATTTGAGAGAGAGAGTGCAGAGCAAGAGAGGGAGCATGAGCAGGGGGAGGGGCAGAGGGAGAAGCAGACTCCCCACTGAGCTGGATCCCGGGATGCCAGGATCATGACCTGAGCCAAGGCTGACTGAGCCACCCAGGCACCCCTTAAAATAGAAATTTAAATTTAAGAATTATAAACATGCTCACTTTAGAAAGTGTGGAACTACTTTAGAAATTTTTTAAATTTAATTTATAAAAATAAACCTTAATCACATCATAAAATAAGACTTTGTAAGGGACAGAAAATCTTACGAAGAAGTATCGTGTAGTCATGTTAAACATTTGCTGAGAAGTACCCAGAATTGGTAACAAAAAGGTGAGGAAGAACAAGAGAGAGTATTAGTTTCTATAAGTATAAATCCTCAAGGAGTTTATAATCCAAGAAGAAATTCGCACATACGGGGACTAAGGGCAATCACTAAACAAGGCATCTGGTGAAAATGATACAGACCAAACTTAATACCCATGTGCTAGATTGTTCAGAGTGGGTAGGGAACGCCAAGCACCAGACTGATCCCTGGAAAGGTAAGGTGAACACAGCAAATGTACTTTTTTATTTTTAAAGGAGTGGCCGGAAGTTTAGAAGAAGAATATTTTCTCAGGGTGCTGAGCCTGCTTTATATTCACGATATTCAATCTTTTCTTCCTTCTCAAAAAGAAACTCCCAGGCACGCAATTCCTTCTAAAAATGCATATAATTTTCTCCTCCCTCCCCTCCCCACTCCTCCCTCCCCAGCACACATACAACACGTTTCATATACTCCCAGACACCCCACGTAGAGGCACTGTTGGCCTACGATGCATCCTGCCTCTGCTGCAGAGTTTCTTGTAGTGAATTCCTAAGCAGCATGGCACACACCCACTCCCACTCGGTCTGCATGCCTTCCATGCCCTCATCTTTCTCTCCTGTTCCCCTTACCACTAGGGCTGAAGGAGCACAGGTGTCTAAACAGAGCCAAGATGATCATGTTACTCCCTGGGCCACATGGGTCTGCTTGGCACAGGTCCCCTGGGGAACATCAGAGAGAAAGGAAGCTCATTAAAATAACTTGTTAGGCTCCAGCTGGCTTCCCACTAAGTTTGACACACGAGTCTAAGAATTTAAAAATTATCGAGCCCTTTCCAAACTTTCCTTGGAAATGAAAATTGTTTCACTCAGTCCTGGCATGGAATTTTGGTTAGACCCATCTCCAATCTCGAAATAGCAATAATTAAAAACAAAGCCTACCAAGAAAGAAAACAAAGGTGGCCATGAAATCTACCGTGATAACTTCTGACCCACCCTAACGCGCACCATACGTTTGGGGAAGAAGGTATCCCAGAGTCAGCCCAGAAGTGACCCATCGTGACTTCTCTGTCCCTGCCTTGTCATTTCAGAGAGTTGATCATCTCTGAAATGAGTGATAAGGATTTTAAAATGTACAGTGAATTTGTGGGTAGTTCAAATTACGACACACAGGCTGAGAGAGGACAGGAGGGTAGCTATTCAAAGGGAAAAACAAACCACTGATTGAAAAGAGGTAGGGGGTGGCATGCGATTAAGTGAAGAAGGCAAGGGAACAAAATTAACCTTATTATAGAAACCACAAACAAGGGGAACAGTACAATATTCTACATTCAGGAATGCCATGGCTACGTCGATATGTAAATCTGGCGCTGGAACAACAGAGTATTATTCCGGCTGATATGGTAGTCTGCAGAGGTACAGAGAAAAAGTGGGCGGGTCATGTGAAATTCATGAAATGCTTGAGGTGAACTCACTGCTCAAGTATTAGTCATGTTTTGTTTTGTGTGCGGTTCCCCCCCCCAACTTATTTTATAGAGAAGTATCCCTCTGTACTTTTTGTTTCTGAAAAGTTTAGCTTATTTTCATGAGGCTATCAGATATTCCATTTCAGAAGTTTGTTTCTGTTCTTAAGGCATTTTGCAAAATGCCTCCCCTCCTTTGGCCTACACGGACAAATATGTCTAGATTTGCATACAGCACAGTACCTATTGACCCTGGGCATTGGCTAGAAAGCTCAGGGGCAAGAGCATAAAGGAACATTTTAAGAGTGAGCATGGAATTCAGCCTCCAGCTTGTCAGCAGGAGCAAAGTAAATAAATAAGGCGGAGAAGGACTGAAACAAGTCTGTCAAAAAGGAAGGGAAAAAAAGACCTAATCAGCATAAAAATAAGGAAGAGAAAATGAAGCTCACGGAACCAAAACCTTCCATGTTCAAACTTTCCCATACCTCTTCCCCTTCACCAACATAGAGAGCTTCTCTCAAACTCAACAACCGCTTGTCTTCAGATTGTCCTAACCTCCATTTCTACTTCAAACGCTGCAGCTATTCCAAAGCCAGATATATATCTCACCCAGCAGGAAAGAATCAAGTGTACCCTTATTTGAGGAAATAAGAGGATAATTATGTGGCCAATAAGCAGCTGTTTAAAACTGAACCACTCTTTGTAAGAGATGGCTTGCAAACATCACTTGTAGTCATTTACACTTTAGTATGAACTTCTTTCTTTTCTCTCTTATGTGCTACCTAAAGGTTAGTTTAACATGGGGTTGAGGTGTGGGAGAAAAGAGGAATATATACTTTTGAAGGATAGGTGTTATAAGAGGGGGGAGAGATCTGGGTAGATCTGATTCCTGTGGCACGGGTTTGAGCATTGAAAAAGCAGCAAATGGCTACTGTGGGTTGGGGGGGGGGCGATAGGAGAGCCGTAAGGAATGAAGAACTGACCAGGTACCTTCTTTCACAATTCTCCTGAGGACTTACCCAACAGACACACATAAGACAGGCATGTTTTATTCTATTGACTCAGACCTGTAGAAGTTTAAATTTACTATGGCACATGTTATGGAGTAAGTAAAAAAACTCAGCCTGCATTTAAAGCTTGGAAACCATTTTTTGAAAAGCAGCTTACTTCCCTCAAAGTTCACTTTCGAGGTTCTTGTTTCCAGTGTAAGCTTTGATAAACCTGGAGTTGTTTGCTGAATGGAAATTTGACAGGGCTCTTCATTGGGATCTTGCATTTTTAAGGAACAAAAGATGATTCCTGGGTTATCCAGGAGGAAGTGTGGTTTGGGTACTTGAATACTTCACGAGAGGAACGGGGGAATTACCTCTTGTTACTTGGGCCTCTTTTTTTTTTTTTTTTAAGATTTTCTTTGAGAGAGAAAGAGGGCACGCAAAGGCGCTCCAGCGGGGGTGGGGAGGGGGGCAGAGGGAGAAGGAGAAGCAGGTTCCCCGCTGAGCAGAGAGCCCACAGGGGCTCCATCCCAAGACCCTGAGATCATGACCTGAGCTGAAGGCAGACATTCAACCGACTGAGCCCCCCAGGCACCCCACCTCTTGTTTTATGAACAGCCTTAACTGCTCCAAATTTTGCTTTAATCTCCATTCGTAAGGAAAAAAAGCACCCACAACCTAAAATCTATTTTTGGGACCCTATCAGACCTACTTATGACCCTAAAGATATTTTCAAAAAGGCACAAACAGTATTTATGAGCATGTGAGAGTTAGCGGTATTTTGGGCATGTGCTTAGATGCTGTCCACTGCTAATGTAAAATCCCTTTGATTCTTTCTGCTATTATCTTTTAATATTATAGATATTCTGATTTTTCTGTTTGGTATCACATATCTTCATTTATCTTTTGATTCATTTACATACTTAGGCTAAGAAGTTTTGTTAAAGCATATTTTCAATTCCTTTGACTTGAAAGGTTTCCCTCATCTCCATAAGAAGACTTCTATTGCAGGATATAGCTTGAAACCTTTTTGCTTATACACAGCATTGTTTTAAGACATCTAAGTCTGAAGGTGGTTGATGTCAATCTTCTTGGGTCAATATACAATGTTACCGGAATGGTATAGCATCGATATTTTGTTTGATAACATATAATACCAGTAGTAGTAATATCACTTGACAGTTTCCAAAAATGTTTGTGTGAATATTATCTCATTGGAATGAAAGTATTGCCAGATGGAATCCAACCATTCGTGCTAACAGTACTTCTGTCATCAACAGCAGTCCTTTGGTAGAAGGGCGTGGTGGTTCTAGTTAAGGCTGTCCTTTAAAGTTTGATAGCATAGTTCTGCTGAGTAGCCATTTCTGTCTCTGTCATTCATAAATGTGTCCAAATCATTTAAAGATTTTATTCTGTGCTATGTGAAATATTCCTTTTAAAAATATGTATTCTAGGGGCGTCTGGGTGGCTCAGTCGGTTAAGCATCTGCCTTCGGCTCATGTCCTGATCCCGGGAGTCTGCTTCTCCCCCTGCCCCTCCTCCCACTCAGTTCTCTCAATCTCTCTCTCTCTTTCTCTCTCTCTCAAATAAAATAAATAAAATCTTTTAGAAAATAAAAGAATAAAAATACATAAAATAAAATACGTATTGTAGGCGCTGGCTCAGTCAGAAGAGCATGTGACTCTTGATCTTGGGGTGGTGAGTTTGAGCCCCACACTGGATGTAGAGAGTACTTAAATAAATAAACTTTAAAAGATGTTTTCTAAGTTTATTTCAACCGAGTTTCACAGGACACCTTTGATCCTTGTATTGTAAACAAGTGTGTGTTGACTCTCCCCGCACTGTTTATGATTTTTGCAGATTCAAACCATGCTATTTCTCAGTCTTTGCCTATCCAAGAGGAAAGTCTTTCCCCATGCCTGACTTCTGAGCAGCTTCTGACGTCATCACCTCTGTTTCCAGGGGCAAGACATCAGTAACATCCCACGTGTGTGGATATGTGTGGAAGAACCATAGTTTTGCTTGTTTGTTCGTTCATGTTTTAATCTGATTGCAATCATTATTCTGTTTTCATTTCTTTTCTGGACTTGGAGCTGCCTGACATGTTCTGGGGCCTCCTACTAGAACTTTTGGGGCATGTAACCACATAACCGCAGTTATCTATAGGAACTTTGCATAGGCATATACACATTTTCTATGCAAATACTAAGACGAGGTAGTATTATCAGAACTGAGAGTTTATACAGCTAGCTATTCTCATTTTATAATTCTCATTCCTCATTTTAGGAATGTAAAAGTCTTTTTTTCTTTAAGATTTTATTTATATATTTGAGAGAGATACAGATAGAGAGAGCAGGAGGCAGGAGCAGGGAGGAGAGGGAGAAGACTCCCCACGGAGCAGGGAGCCCGATGAGTGGCTCAATGCGGGTCTCAGTCCCAGGACACCAGGATCATGACCTGAGCCAAAGGCAGACGCTCCGCAGGGAGCCATGCAGGTGCCCCAGGAATGTAAAAGTCTTCAGAGTTTGATGCTACAGCCTCTCCTGGCACTCCTGTAATGAGACTCAAAACACGGAACACCCTCCTTCCACTTTTCACCAGGGATACATACATGTCCTTGCACATGTCATAGATTTACTTTACTTTTAAGCTGTGGCCCCTAGATGGATTTTCTAAGCTAGAATAGAAAGTCATTGCACCTTAAGTGACGCTGCCTTCCTCAAATACGCTTCTTGAGTGGCACTGATGCCAGTTCAAGATGGCCTTGTGCTGGCTGACGCACACGAGGCTCGGGATGGGGCAAGACATGTTGATATTTGTGGCAGTGTGTATGGACCTCGGTTGTCAGCCTGGACTCTTACCCTCTCCTCTGCGCTTCACCCTTTCCTTTTTTTCCCCCCATACGGTTCTTGTGCTCTGTTGTTTTTGCCCTTCTGTGTTTGCAGGCAGTAGGTCCTGGAAGGGGGTTATCCTTTCCCTAATCCTGTAAGATTTTCTCCAGTTTGTTTTGTCTGGAAAACTTCAGGCTTTCTGTTTCCCTTAGATAGCCTCCTTTCCCACTCAGCATGGAATTTGTCTGTTGTTCTGCTCAGTTCTAGCTGCAGCAGGGGAGGCCTGAATCCATGCTTGTTCCCTTCCTGCCTGCTCATAAGCTTCCAGAGGGCAAGGTCACACCTCCTGTGCATCAGGTCCCCTCCCCCACCTACACTGTAGGATGCCCCCCGCCCCCCGGATAAGGTGGAAGGAGTACTGGGTACACTTGCCCAGGGTTCTGCCCTGCAGTTGTGTTTCCTCCCCATTTCCAATGCCTTTTCTCATTCACACTTTGCTCCCCCGTTTCTACTCCTAAATCAAGATTGACTTCTCTCCGGGCCACTGATGCGTGGCGCTCGACAGCTTCCCCAGCTTTGCCATCCCTTGGGCTTGGGAAGAGCAACTTCGGCAGTTTCTCCAGGTGCCTGCAGGGCAGCTCGGTTCCCAGCCAACCGAAGTGCTAAGGTACCCCACACGGCTCTTCTCGTGTTTCCACAGGTGCTACTGCTAAGGTTGGAGGAGGCAGTTTGTTGTGCGGGAGGCCGGTCATGGAATTAGACCCCCTGCGGCATTCTTCAAGGGGGCTGCCTCCCCAGAGTTCCCTCTGCAATGTTTCCAGCAAACAGGTGGTCCCTCCACTGGAGGTGAATTCCTGGATATTTTTACCCAACACCCCATAAACAAAATGACAATGTTATTGGACACGTCATACAACCAGGCGTAGGAGTAATGCCCCCATTAATCAATTTGCCAAAGAAAACAGGTTGCTATCTAAGCTTGTTTGGAGAGATGCTAGTTATGGGAAGGAAGAAAAACTCAGGCATCCGCTTAGAAGTACACTGTCAAGATTAAAATGACATATACTCGGTGACTTGTGTCTTTAAGCTAACCTTTCCCTGTGCAAGACCGCACCAGCTGTACGGCTGACAAGCAATCGTTACTAGAACCTCACCATAATGGCTTGGGTGGTCACTGTTCCACGGGGATTGAGGTAGAGATAAGATGGAATCCAAGAGAGATCTAGTTTTACTAGATTTGTTACTATACTATTAAGAAGTGTCAACTACAAAGAAGTCCTTCAGTTGTAGTGTAATTAATTCTTTTTTTTTTTAATCCATCCATTCCTTTATAAACAACTGGGCAGCTCCTTCTCGCCAGGCATTATGCCACATGCTAGATCCACAAAGATGAATGAGACAGGGTCTCTGCCCTCTAGAAGCTTACACACCAAAGGAGGATTCATTTGCATACTTCTCTAAGTATGTGAATGAACAACTGCATGGCAGTGTGTCAGGTGTGATACCATAAAATACAAAGAGGACCTAGGGGAGGACTCTGCTGACGGGCTGATTTCTGAGCCAGGTCTCAAAGGATGAGTACAAGTTGTTCAAGCAGGCAAGACAAGAAACATTTGCAAAGGCATACCAGCGTGAAATAACAATGAGGGCCTGCAGACGATTGGGTTTCCTCATCACATGGGCATCTCAGGAGATGCGAAGACCAGTGTCAAGAGCTAGGGCCAAAGGAGTAGACGGGAGACAGATGATGAAGCATGTTGAACGTCAAGCTGAGGAGTGGGGACTTCATTTGAGGGCACACGGGAACTCCTGAGAGTTTAAGTAGGAGAGCAGTAATTAAATCTGGGGGAACTTGGCTCTTTCACATGTGGCTGGCACCTCCTCAATACCTTTTATGTTATTTTGGAACATTTTATTATACCATATCATGCCACGCTTGTAGGCTATGCTATTGATGGCATGGTCTATGGCATATAGAATTTAATAGTATAGTATAAGGGCCCGGCCTATATTAAGCTCTTCCTGAATATCTGATGACTGAATGAAGACTTGGACGTCATAAGTCTCTCACCCTTGGTCAGATGTTGGTGGTGCAGGCAGAACCATAGGCCCAACCTCCTGACTGAAAAGGCTTTTTCTATCATGGACAAGCAACAAATTGGGTTGTGTCCGTAGGTATAGCATTGTAGCTACATGACAGTGCCTAATATATGTTCCAGAGATTATTTTAACCCGTCCATCACCCAGAATTTTAATTCTGCTTATTGTAATCTCTCTGGGAAAGGACAGTAGGTTTTAAGATGTCACTAAGTCACAGAATTCACTCCAGAGAAGCCTTCTATTTCCAACTTTGCTGAGCTATGTCGTCTTGCAAGGTGAGTGATACCTATAATAGATATACAGAAGACAGACTAAAAATTCTGAGTGCCCTCCAGTTCCCCATGTTGAGCCTATAACAAGTGCTAACAAGAACTGTTGGATGGGCAGATAGAGGGGATGATAGACAAGAGAGACTGAACTTAGAATCTTCCATTTACTCAATAGAGTTGAAAATACATTAAGAAAGGTGACAAAATAAAAGAAAACTCAATGTTCTCTACAGGAGTTTTCCTTAACCAGATGGAATTTCTCTTTTTCATTTGTAAAAGTAAAAAAAAGATAGCTTTTTGTTTCAAAAGGAGTATGTGCCCCTGAAAAAACATTCAAGCAGTAGAGAAGGTTATAAGGTCTCTACCGCCATCTCTCTGACTCACTCTCCAGCGTCAACCAATGTATATCCCTCCACAAAGTTTCCATGTACTACAAAAAGTATAGGTGTCTCCCTTTCATTTTCAGACAAATGGAATTACATAGAACACACTGTGGTGCATATTTCAATGAACAACATGCATCGGATATTTTTCCATATCACTGTATATGACACAGGGTCCTCTTCCGTCAGCGTTTTCTTTCCCTTCAGAATTTATTTCTTGTTCCGGTTTCTATTTTTACTAGTTAGACCATGCAGAAACACACAGCTTTGACTATAGATCTTTCCGTTGTCATGTGAATTTATCTGTAGGGCAGATTTCTAGAAGGACCTCTAGGTCAAGTATATGGGCACTTGAATTTTGGCAGAAATTGCCAAGTTTTCTTCCAAAAGGGTGATGAAATATATTCTTCTACCAGTAGTGCACATCTCCCCACTCGCCAGACATGTTTTGTTACCCAACTTTTAAACCTTTGCTAACTTGATATGTTAAAACATGGTATCTTAGCGCAATTTTAATTCGCATGTATTGAATTAGCAGTGAGGTTGGGTATTCTTCGTGTGTGTGTGTGTGTGTGTGTGTGTGTGTGTGTGTCTGTGCTGGGGCATTTATGGTTCTTTTTCTGGGGACTACCAGTTCATGTTTTTTGCTTATTATTTTATGGGTGGTTGCTCTTTTCCTTACAGATTTCTAAAAGCTCTCTCTGTATTGAAGGAATTGGTAGTGATATCATATGCATTAACTATTTTTTTTTTTTGCCCAGATTGTTGTCTTTGACTTGGTTGTGATGTTTTATTTGGAAGATTCCATTTTTAAGTAGTCATATTTATTGATCTTTCCTTTATGACTTCTGGATTTTATGTCATACAAGAAGAAAAAGCCTTCTTCATGACAAGATTATTACAAAAATTCGTTGTTTTATTCTAGTACTTTTATGGTTTCATTTTTATATTTAAGTCTTTTGTCCACCTGAGATTTATTTTGGATGTTCAGAGAAAAATACAGCTCTACTTATATTTTCTAAAACACTAACCACTTGTGTCACCTGGGGTGGTGTCTGCCTTCGGCTTGGGTCACGATCCTGGGGTCCTGGGACATGCTTCTCTCTCTCCTTCTGCCCCTCCCCCCTACTCATTTTCTCTCTCTTTCTCTCTCTCTCTTTCTCTCCGAAATAAATTTTTAAAAATCTAGTTTAAAAATTAAAATAAATGAATAAAAAACTAACCACTTATCCCAACACTATTTATGGAATATTTTTCCTATTGATTTGGAATGCTCCTTTTATCGTAAAACTTATTTTGTTTGCACTTGGGTCCATTTCTAGCCCATCTGCCTCTTTCCATTGATCTGCAGTATATCAATGGTTTTAGTAGTAGCTTTGGAATACATTTTATTTTATTTTATTTTATTTTATTTTATTTTATTTTATTTTATTTATTTATTTATTTATTTATTTATTTGACAGAGAGAGACAGCCAGCGAGAGAGGGAACACAGCAGGGGGAGTGGGAGAGGAAGAAGCAGGCTCCTAGCGGAGGAGCCTGATGTGGGGCTCGATCCCAGAACACTGGGACCACGCCCTGAGCCGAAGGCAGACGCTTAACGACTGAGCCACCCAGGCGCCCCTGGAATACATTTTAAAAACCAAATGGCTTTAAGTCAGTGCGAATACTCTGTATGATATTAAATGATTGATATATGTCATTATACATTTGTTAAAACTCATGGACTGTACAACACCAAGAGTGAACCCTGAGGTAAAGTATGGCAGTTAGGTGATTATGTCTCAAGTACGTTCATCCTTGGTGACAAATGAACCGTTCTGGTGAGTGATGGTAATGGGAGAGGCAATGAATGTGTGATGGGTAGGGATATATGGGAAATCTCTGTACTTACCTCTCAATTTTGTTGTAAACCTAAAACTGCTCTAGAAAAAGAAAGTCTTTTAAAAAGTTAAATTAAAAATTTAAAAATTCTAATAGAACTAATTTCCTTTCATCACTCTGTTTGCATGTTTATATTTTCAGATGATCTATACTCAAGTGCCAGTAAGAAATGTAACTATATGCTCTGTACTGAGTAACAATGGCTGGTAGGATAATCTCATGATTCTTAATTGCCCGTGTGATTTTTATTGTTGTTTTCATTTCTAATATTGCAGTATAAACAGCATTGATCCATACCTATTTTTCTGATTTGATCATATGTATTATATTTTTTCTTGTATAAATAAACTTTTGGCTGAAACTACTTGACAATGTCCTGGTGTTTCTCAGCCATCATACCGAACCCTCTAAAATGCATGGCATCAGGCAGTACCTATTGGAAATTGGAAACACCAGGTCTGTGCTAGAATGTGGATAAAGAAAGCTGATGTTCACATGCTTCTCACCCCTACAATAAGTGTAGGATCCCAGAATCAGCCTTTGTTCACCATCTTTTCCATACCACAGCATCTCCCTTCTAAGTGTTTAGTTAGAGACACAACTTTGCAGTCTTGGAAGAAGAGAGATTTACCAAAAAGCACGAAGGCAACATCTGAACACTCAGCAACTGCAGTCACTATGGCCAAATTCCATCCCTTATGTGGTTTACCATAGGCTACATCCTCCCTCTTGAAGTCCTTAGACATTCTGAAGGGCTCGTGGAACATCTGTGAGTTACAGGTAGGGGGTTCAGAAATACAAAGCCAGAAAGCTCAGAAATTTTACAACCAGAAGGAAATGACAAATGGCATTGGCAAGCTTTGTCTTTCCTCATTAACATTTCCACCATGCTTCTGCACGTCACCCTCAATGAGATCTGGAAATTCAAAGCTAGAGATCACCCCTACAGGACCTGCCAAGAGAATTTCTCAGTTAGGCTTCCAAATTCTAGCTCCCATTCGTCCTGAAGCTTCAGGTGGGTACTATTTTAACCACAATCCACACAAGAGCTAGGGAAGCAGGAATAGATAGACTCCTTCATGAAACAAAATAAGAAATGGTTTTGAGTGGTTTATGTGACCATGAGGGCAGGCCAAAGCCAATTGCCTTGTGAAGTCATGAGCTCTCCCTCTGATGACCTTCTGCCTGGATGCCTTAGATAGAATTCCTGAATTGGGCTGGAAATTGGACTAAATGATCTTTGAGTTGGGGTGTGTATGAGCCACGGAAACCTTCCCCAAGGAGATGGCAGTTGAACCAAATCTAAAATAGAATTCAAATAGGCAGAAAAGGGAGAGGAGAAGAAGAGAGAATAGCATCCCAGATAGTGGGAAGAGTATAAACAAAGGCTTGGATATGTGATACAGGAAAGCAGGAGCTACAAAGAATTCAGTACTTTGGGGCACTTGGGTGGCTCAGTCAGTTAAGCATTTGCCTTCAGCTCAGGTCATGATCCCAGAGTCCCAGGATTGAGCCCCGTATGGGGCTCCCTGCTCAGTGGGGAGTCTGCTTCTCCCTCTCCCTCTGCTCCTCCCCCTGCTCGTGCTCTCTCTCACTCTAATAAATAAATAAAATCTTAAAAAACAATTCAGTACTTAATTTTTGGAGCATTGAATGCCAGGTAAAATGGCCGGAATGATGTTGGAGGAGTAAGGACTGGCCAGGTCCTGGGGGTCCTTGTGCACCATCATCAAAAACTTGGGTTTTTTCTTAAAAATGTTTGAAGCGTTTTTAAACAGAGGAATGATATGTGGTAACATGGAATAGCCCCATATATAAATGTCACAATGATGACCTTACCCAAAAAATACAAGACAATTTTGAAATTAGCCTAATTAATGAAAGCTGATGGTATTCTTGTCCTTTATATGTCAGAGGATCATCATATACCCATTCTAAGATTAACCAAAAGAAGTTTCTACTTAGCTTCTTAAACCGGGTTTTGACATAGCTGGGCTTATATAATGGATCATCTTGGTAACCTTGCAGAAAAATGTTTTAAGGCTATTGAGATGGGAGGTAGGGAAATAACTTAAAGCATTACTGGAATTGTCTACATAAGCAGCGATGGAAGCCTGAACTAGGGAAGTCGGTAGAGACATTTGTTGAAGACAAAATCAGCAGATTTGCTCGAAGAGATAGTGTCACATAATAAGACAGCAATGAGAATGTACCCTCGGGGCGCCTGGGGTCTCAAGCGGTTAAGCATCCGACTCTTGATTTCAGTTCAGGTCATGAGCTCAGGGTCATGACCTCAGGGGCAAGAGATTGAGCCCCGTTTTGAGCTCTGTGATCAGGGGGGAGTCTGCTAGAGATTCTCTCTCCCCCTCCTCTGCTCCCTCCCCCCTCTAAAATAATATAAAATAAATAAATCTTAAAAAAATAGAAAGAAAGAAAGAAAAAGAAAATGCACCTCTCAGAAAGAATCACAATTGACTGGCAAGCCCGGCTTCTGTGCTCGGAAGTCCATCACTGCTTCTTGTCAAGGTCATGCTTCTGGGCAGTCCGCTTTATTACTGAGTATGGGAGGGATACTAAGGCAGGCCCATTCCCGGGAAATGTGGGACTTTGCTGCAAGCCATTTTAGCTCCAGATGTTCCATCAGCTTTGCTGAACTTTCTTAGAACTGAACCGCAGTCTAAGATTCTTCCACCTAACCAACCTTCCAACCTTCCTTTCCTCACCCCTTCCTCCCTCCCTGTTCTCCTTCTTTCCTCCCCCTCCTTTCCTCTCTTCCTCCCTTCCTCCCTCCCTTCCTTCCTCCCTCCCTTCCTCCCTTCCTCTTTCCCCCTCCTTCCCTCCCTTCCTCCTTTCCTTCCTTCCTTCCTTCTCCCATGATTCATAGGGTCAAACCTACATTATAGTTTGATGGCTCTCCCAGAGAACCTGGATTAAACTCATAGTGGGTAAGCTTTGGGGCTCTGGAGTCACAATAACCTGGGTATGAATCTGGCCCTACCATTGCTAAATATGTGAGTTCAAGTGAGCGGTCTGTTAAATCATGATAACTGTGGGACGCCTGGGTGGCTCAGTAGGTCGGGCATCTGCCTTCGGCTTAGGTCATGATCTCAGTGTCCTGGGATCCAGCCCCACATCGGGCTCCCTGCTCAGCGGGGAGCCTGCTTCCCCCTCTCCCTCTGCCACTCTGCCTACTTGTGCTCTCTCTCTCTCTGTCATTGTCAAATAAATAAATAAAATCTTCTAAAAATCGTGATAACTGTTGTGAGGATTAAATTAGTCAGGCTTGTAAAGTACTTAGCACAGTATCTGGCACATAGCAAGTGCCTGATAGATCTTAGCCATTCTTATTACTAAAGATGGGGGATGAAGGAGAAGAAGAAGTCAGAGGTAATTTTTAGGTTTCTGGCTGTTTACAATATATAAAGTGATCACAATATTTCACTCAAGTTAATTCTCCTTTTGCATATAACAGACAACCCTTCTGAGGACAAAAGAGATTAGGAAATCCTTCCTTTCCTCCCTACTCCTAAATTTCTTGCCTCCTCCAGTTTTCATGGCTAATGGAAGATAAATCATTAAATGATACATCAAAATGGGCATAAAAAAGACTCCTCCACTCTGGAGTTGAGAGGGTGGCCTTTCATCACATTCCCCCGGGGAACACCCGTTCCCGATAAGATACAGGCTGTGAGAATATTCTTCTGCCCTGTGGAAGAAAGGCCCTTTCTAGAGCTCCTTCATGGAACAAGGGAGAAAAATCGTCCACTTTCCTTGAGGATCTAAAAAAACAAGGTGGTAGAATTCCAAATTACATGCTTTTTATAGAGTTTTATTTAGAACAATTTAACTATTAAATATGAGATGGCAAGCACCTGCAAAGTGTGTTTTAGCGAATGATCTTCCCCTTTCCCAAACACTCTTAGGAAACTCAAGACAGAACCAAAATTCAAGCCAGAGGCTGGAATATGGAGTTAAAACTTAAAAAAAAAAAAAAAAGGAATGGAAAGGAAAAATGTAAACTCCTGAAAAAATTTTAGGAAATTTATGGTAAAAACCTGGGGTGGGGAAAATCTAGCTGAGCAGTGATTACGTGAAAAACACCATAGGTTTTGTGCTAACCACTAGCTCCTTGGAGCCAACAGTGCAGTTCTGGCTTGGAAAGAAATGAGTGCGATCTTAGGCTGCAGAGGCGAAGTACAATATCCTAATAATTCCGTTTCCTCATCTGCAAGATTAAGGGCTGGATTAGATGACGTCCACGTCCCATAGAGCTCTGTTATTTTATGAATATCTGACTATAACTTTCAAGTTCTACACTGGAGTTCCTGCATTTTCAGGAAATGGCCATAGACAAGATTGATAGGCTTGATGAAAAAGATAATCCATTTCTCTGTTTAACTTTATAGCTTGAATTATCTCCAGGTCGGGGTGGGGGGTGGGGAGAATCTTTTTGTATGAAGCAACCCACAGAGAGCTCCCACGATGAGTGCGGCAATGGAAGTAACTTGCGAATGTGCATTTCCCGTCATGTCAAGCTTTACACAAAACTATTTTTCTTGAGATGGCAAGCTCGAGCAGCCAGTTTTTCCTGAAGTTTGCCCGATAAATCTCTTGATGATGAGCTGTACTGTCATTCTTCTATCTTGCCATAGCCTTGGAGGGCCCCTCCCAAGCCGACCAGCTGCCTATTGACTTTGGTAATCAAGGATTTCAGAGGCGGAGATCAAGGTCAATATGGGGCAATGGCAGACAGGCTAGAGAGCCCTAGCACACAGGGGCCGCTTACGAAGCTCCACGGTATGAGGACTGAGGGAGGGCAGGGATCTGAGTTGTAGCCACAACATAATAGGTAGTCTGAGAGGGTTTTGTGGGTAACCAGTGCATTCCCCCACTCCACCCCTGCTGCTACCATTCTCTTCTGAACCCCTAATCTGGCATTTTCAGGCATCTCAAACATCTTCTGAGAAAAAGGCAGCAGAGGAGACCCATCATGGGGAAAGCAAAGCTTTTATAAAAATACAATTCCAAGTATTTCAGCTGGGATCTCTTTGTCTAGCTAAAAGAGATTTAGAGAGTGGATCAGAAAGCCTGTATCTCCTTCTTGTTCTGCAATTAACCAGGTGTATGCCCTTGGGGAAGCCACTCCATAACCTTGGGCCCTGCTTCCTTCCTTGTAAATGGAGAGGAACCCTGTGTAGCTCCAAGAATATAGGTTTATGGATGACCCCTGAACTAGAACCAGGTTGTATCCTGAACAGGAAAGGGATTGTGTGTAGGCTTGGAGGTGATGTCCGTGAAGCCAATTAAAAAGGACCTAGAACTTTAAAAGCAATCAGCAAGAACTGAAATCACGGGACTCCCGGGTTCTCATCTCATTTCAGTCCCTCCCAGCTATTGGCTGAGTTGCTCTATGTCTCACTTTCTTAATTCTGTCAGGCCGAAGAGGTCTCAGAGGGTAGGGCTATGGCCAATGGATCATGCTGTCCATGTTCTGGAAGGACAGAGGGAGCAGAAAAGCCAGAAGAGGAGTTTCCACTGACAATTGACCGTAAATGAGTATCCCATTCTTTTTCCAGATCGGAAGGGACAGGAGAACCGCATCGCTGTGACATCCTGGCTTCAGGACCTTCATGCCTGCAGCAGCACAGCCACCAACTCCGGCAAGGAAATCAAGGTCTTGGACAAAAAAGGGTAAGTCCAAGAGCTGCTAAATTAAATGGGCTTTTGGAAATCAGAAGGGGGGATCCATAGACATTTATGTTTTCAGGGGAGAGGACTTCCTTTTTTTTATTGTGGTCTAAGATACATAATCTGAAGTTTACCCTAGTGATCGGTTTTCAGCCGTACATTCCAGAGAAGAGGACTTTTTTTGATGACTTCGGTTCTCTTCCTATACTGATGTCGATTGTATATTCCTTGTTGCAAAATTCCTGATTATTCTTCGGGGACTCACTGTAGGGTCTCCTCGCTTAGGCTGCATTGGCTCCTGCAATAGGGAAACGCTCCCAAATACCAGCAACGGGACAGGAACTTATTCAGCGGTCATTTCTCCTTGATAGGAGTGAGATCTCATTTGTTGCTGTGTCCCTTTAATTTTTTATCTCTCTGCCTTGGCCCTAACAACTTGTCCAGACCTGTGGCTTGCTTGTCCTTGGGCCTACTTTCTTTTGTTATGCTGCGTTTTTGTTCTCTGCCGACTCCTGGCTTATTCTGACTATGAGAAACCTATTTTCCTTGGGACCTGACTGGTCTGTCCCTGTCCCTTCAGTGGTCCTGCATAGCTTATCTGTCAGATGTGATTGACAGCTTCTGCTCTCTACCTGAGCTCCAGTCCCACATCAATGACTGTCTACTGGTCATTTCCTCTGGAATGTGCCAGTCGTTTGTTCTGCCAAGCAGATGGCAACATGTTCAAAAACAACCTTCATTTTTTGCCACAAACCAGCTGCTTTAATAACCTCTTGTCCCCCTGTCAAGAGTCCATTGAGTCACTGAGACCAGAAGCAAAGTCCTCTTTGACTTAATCTCCTTTCATGGCCCTCAGCCATTCAATCCCTAAGAACATCAGATTTTCCTTCAAATATTGGTCATTGTTTCTGTCCTTCTGCCCCTCCCTCCCAATGCCCATTTTTAGGTCCTTCCCAACTCTACTATCATCTAGTGCTCAAATCCACTCTTTCCCCAGTTCAGTTTCCTGTGCCAGGCCTAGACCTATCTTTATTCAAGAAGTCATGCCTGTTCCAAACCCCGAAGTTCTTAACTTGTCTTATCATCTAGTCTTCTTGCCCTTTCCAGGCTATTAGAGTTTCCCCTAATTTGACCCCATTCTAGACAAACTTTCTGCCAGGCAGCTATGTTGTAATGGAAAGTTTAAAGGACTTGGAATTAGTGGGCCTGCTTTCAAATGCTAGCGCTGTACTCAGCAGAAATACCTTGGGCAATGATTCACTGACTCTTGGGGCCTTGGATCCCCATTTGCAAAATGAGATAATAATGCTTACGTCATAGGGAACTTTATGGGGATTTAATGAGATAATATGTGTGGAAGCAAGTTAGTATTGTGCTTAGAACCCACATCTGAGCTGACTCCCTTGGTCTGAATCCAGGCCTTTCCACTCAAGGACTATGTGACCTGGAGCAAGTTCCTTAATCTCTCTGGGCTTCATCTTCTTCGTTTGTAAAATGAAGATATTAACAGTGTGTATGTCATAGGTCTGTAGTGATGGTTAAGTTGAGATAATATATGTAAAGTGCTTATCACAGTGCCTGGCACACTATAAACTCTAGTAGGTATAAGCTATTATTATTATGTGCGAGAGGTCTAGTACAGTGCTGGACACCTAAGCGGCACTTCATTTAATGTTAGCTAACTCTGTACGAGTTCATCATATCCATCTGATCTCATTTCCCACGAATTCTTGCTATGCACATTCTTGTTACCCTTCCTCTGGACAGACTGACCACCTTGGCTTTCCATGAATACATCTTCCACTTTTCTTGTCTTTGGTTAGAGTTTTTCTCTTTTCTAGAATGTCATAATTTCTCTTCCCTGACTGTCCAAATTCTTCCCGTTCTTTAAGGTCGATCCTAAACCCTGCCCCTATAAATCTTTCCCTTATTAATTCTGTATTCATCAATTCCTCACATTCCTGAACTAGTTACCCTTGATATAGCATATGGTATGCTTAGATACCGTTTCCTGTATATTCATTTTGTGTGTTCAGCTAGTTTGGAAAATATCCCTCAGTCTAGCATTGTTTTGGAGTACCCCAGTAAATATAGTGAATTCATCTACTAGAGTACTGTATCAAGTCAGACCATCTCTTGGGATCACATTCCCTGATTATATTTAGGTAGAGGTTGGAGAAAGGGACACACACTTCGTTGTCCTCAAGGGTAAGGCAGGATCCAGAATTTTGAACCAATTTTTCAGACCTAGAGTCTCTTATCAGTAGAGTGCGCATGAGAGTGGGCAGATGGGGGTGGTTGTTATAGCGATAAGAAGTTCCTACTACTTGGGACAAGGTCCTATGGCCTCTGGGCCAAAGTATTGAAGAAATGCTTAAGCATGGGGTCTCCACAGGTAAGGGGCCAGAGGCAGACTAAGAGGTGACTAAGACAGGAAAGTGTCCCCATTCAAATCTCGTTCTTGCTGTGACAGGCTTTGCCTTTAACTAGTTTCTCAAGCTTCTTACACCTTACACAACATTTGCCCTATTGAGAAACAGGTTTTGCATGAAACTTCCCATGGCTTGAAGCAAGTATCCATGACGGTGTTTGCATACCATTGGGGTTTTACCCCTCCCAAATGTGCCAATAAAGATGAAGTGACATTCAGATGACATGGTATGAAGGACATCACTGCAGTGTCCAAAACTGAGAATGTTTGAACTATGCAAAAGGTTCATACCAGGATTTCACAATTACAGAGAAGGCCAACGAAGACTAGTGCAGAATGCAAGGTAAAGAACGTTGTCTTTGCCCTAGTTCTCACGGAGCCTTCTCTGAGGACTGTACCCTGTGTTGGTCTTCTGGTCTCTGGACTCCTATAGTACATATTGTCTTGACCACACAAATCTGTCCTGTATTATACATTGTCTTCTGAAAATTGCTTTATGAGTTATGTCCCCCCTAGCTAGTTGTAAGTTTCTGGAGAAAACAGACTATCTCTACACGTCCTTGCTGTCCCCTATGGAGCCTCTCAATACAATTTAACTCAGTGTTGGGCACAGTAAGATTCTCAACAATAAGGGTTGATGGACTTGGTTTTGAAAATGTAAATTCATAAAAAGCAGCTCCACTAAGGAGAACTTGTTTCTTTTCTTAAGTGGTGGGCGTTGGGGGTCCCCTCATCATTTGTATTGTGGTCCTCAGTGGCAGGCTCCTTTCAGAAGTCAGGGAATAAGGATGTACAGGAAAACAGAGTCCCAGTGCTTTCCCACTTAAGAGAGAAAGACATTCTGTCTGGTGCCAGAGACCCCTTCCTGATTCCACGTTCCCCTCCCAAACATGGAGGCCCTACAGTAAGAGTGTGAGGGACCTCGGGAGATTATCTGACTCAACTCCCTCATCTTGTAGATGAGGAAACTGGGACTCAGGGAAGCGCAGTTGAGGGCAGTGGGAAGAGGATGAATGGGTGTTGACTCAGGTGAAATTGGACAGTGATCCCAGTTCTTCCACTTTCTAGCTGAGTGATTGTGGAAGAGTCTCTTCACATCTTGAAGCCTCGATTCCTTTATCTTTGAAGTGGGGATAAGTATGCCTATACCTACTGGAGTTGTGAGAATTGATTGAGACAATACATGTAAATGCAGTGTTTGGCAATAAGAGATGTTTAATATTAGTTGGCTCTCTCCCCTTGCTTTCTCTTGAGTGTCCTGCACAAAGCTAAAGTGCTAGCCTCTCCCATTTTTCAAGCTAAATATTTTTCCAATCCCATACTAAGGCTAGCCTCCTATCTTCTGGGAAATTAGGATCAATGATTTAAAATGTTTTAAAATTATCTTCACTGAGCGTTTGGACCAATTTATTTTGAGCACATTTTTATGTGTTGGAGGTGAAAGAGCTTGAAAGACAGGAATACTGACTGTCAGAGTGAAACTCAAAGGTATTGAGGTTTTACCCATTTTTCAGCTACAAGTGTTTGAGCTCCTGGTACTCTTAAAATAGTACTGATGCCCTTTTACCCCTTAAAAAATTCCATTCTCTGATATATTTAAATGCTTTGCCTTGCAACCTGATATTTTTCACCTGTCTTTCTTAAGACATACTCTGCCGTCCATTAATCAGCAATTGGAGCTAAAATGAAAACACGGCTGTTGAGGTTCTGGTAAAGAAATAAGAAATGTAGGGGGCACGTGGGTGGCTCAGTCAGTTGAGCACCCAACTCTTGGTTTTGGCTTAGGTTGTGATCTCAGGATTCTGAGATCGAGTCTTGTGCTGGGCTCTGCAGTCAGTGGGGAGTCTGCTTGAAGATTTTCTCCCTCTGCCCCTCCCCCTGCACGTGTTCTCTCTCTCTCAAATAAATAAATCTTAAAAAAAAAAAAAGAAATAAGAAATGTATTGGTAATGATCATGGTGGACTTGTGAGGTGGTTTAGTCCCAGAAATGGAATGGATATTCATATCATTTATAAAATTTAATACTTGAGGTTTAAATTCTTTAATACTTTAAACCTTTCTTTCCCATGCTGGAGAAGGTTTATGAGGATCACTATTTCTTCTAAAAATTTTAGTCAATATTCACTGTATTTGGCTGCAAATATATCTTTAAGCATTTAGCAGAATCAGGATTAGGCCAGAAGAAAAACCTTAGCATGAAATGCCTCCTAATTGTGACCATAACAATTATCAAATTATTTTTTTGAGATTTTATTTATTTATTTGAGAGAGAGACAGAGCATGAGCAGAGGGGAGAAGGCAGAGGGAGAAATAGACTCCCCACTGGGCAGGGAGCCTGACGTGGAGCTCGATTCCAGGACCTTGAGATCATGACCTGAGCTGAAGGCAGACACTAACTGACTGAGCCACCCAGGCGCCCCACAGTTATCAAATTGTGATGGATGTTTCATCACTTGGTGATTCAGTTAGGTCCTACAAGGCAGAGGGACAAAACAGGGGAAACGTCCTTGAAGTTTTCTTTGTGGAAGGTGCGGTAAGCAGAATAGTGATCCCTCAAAAACCTTGTCCCATCCTGAGAACAGGATGTTAGGCTACATAACAAGGGGAGGGGGGAATTAAAGTTGTAAAGGAAATTAAAGTTGCTAATTAGCGGATCTTAATTTTGGATTATCCAGGTGGGCCCAATGTAATCACAAGGGTCCTTAATACGGGGAGAGGAGGGACAGAAGAGAACCAGAAGGAGGGTTGGTGATGTAAGAAGAACCCAACCCACCATTGTTGGCTTTGAAGATGGAAGAAGGGGCCATAAGCCAAGGAATGCAGGTAGCCTATAGACGCTGGAAAGGACGAGGACATGGATTTTCCCCTAGAGCCTCCAGAGGGAAACACAACCGTGCTTACACGACCTTAGCCCAGTGAGACCCATTTTAGGTGTCCGAGTTCCAGAACTACAAGATGATATATTTGTGTTGTTTTCAGCTACTAAGAACGTGGTAATTTGTTTAGAGCAGCAATGGAAAACTAATACAGTGGGTTTCTCCCGAGGCGGACAGACTATCTTGCCCCAAAGATGCTGCCTGACATTCAAGGACTTCACACAATCATAGGTAACAAAGTTCCCAAAGGTACTGGGACATAGGGAGAGGCAGAAGACCACTGTTAAGGGGGCAAAGTGATCAGCAGTTAGAAGAAAGTACTTCTCATGTTTGGCACCATAAGGGATGGATACAAAATATAAATATAACTCATAACCTCCAGGAGAGACAGGATTAATAACCATACTTGACATTTATACCACATCTTATAAACCTTTTATAAAGGGCTACACTTCAAGAGTCTCGTGGAATCCTCCCATCAATCCTATGAGATGGAAATTGGTATTATTCCGTTTTGTAAATAAGAGAACTGAAGTTCGGAGTGCTAGTTTTCTTGAAATCACACAGTAGTAAGTGGCAGAGGTGGAAAGCAAACAGATCTGGCTCCGGAGCCTCCGCACTTCACTACTTTCATATCTATCCTGCCTGGAGAGCCGCTCAGCCAAGAAGTCAACCTATGTAGGTGTTGTGCATTGGTTAGGGTAATTCCTACTAATAAATAGAGGTTGTGGGGAGAGGTGCAGATAATACTTTGTGGTGGGGATCCATCCTCCAGATGTCTGCTTTTCACGAATCTTCCTAGAACTTACCTATTGTCGAAAACATCACTGGCCAGTGGTGGTTTCTTGTGAACATGTTTAATTCACTGTCCATCCTACATCTAAATATGACATGTCTAAAATGTAGCTCAACCCACCTCCCCAACCCCAATCAGACCTCCAACCTTGACTTTGCTATTTCTTTTAAGAATGTCATTATTGGGGTGCCTGGGAGACTTAGTCGGTTAAGTGTCCGACTCTTGATTTCGGTTCAGGTCTTGATCTCAGGGTCGTGAGTTCAGGCTCCACGTTGGGTTCCATGCTGGGTGTGGAGCTTTTTTTTAGAAAAAAGAACATCATTATTAACCCAGTCATCTATACTCAACAGCTATATAAACAGTAACAGCCAACACTTCCTGAGAACACATTCCAGTTATTGTGCTAAGCATCTTAGACGTCATCCATTTAATCCCCTCAACAACCCTATGAGGAAGGTACACTTATTAACTTCATTTTATAGATACGGAAATGGAAGCTTATGTAAATCGCCAAAGGTGACACCTCAGCATCATCTGTCATCACTCATCTCCACCCTCCATAGCTCATGAATCACCAAGTCCTCTCAATTCTCTCTCTCTCTACTATTTCTCGCATTTGTCGCTTTTGTTCCCCATCTACTGCCACTGCACCAGTCTTAGCCCTTTTTGACTTATGTCTGACTTGTTGCCAGTGCCCGACATGGTCTCTCTTGTTCCATGATTCCCTTCCTTAGGTCTTTCTGATATGCTTTGGTCAGGCCAAGCCACCTAAAAGCCCACTTCTATCCCATCCATTTCCAAGCTCAAGCTTTTAAACTGGAAAAGAAATATCCAAATACCCCTGGAGGCGATCCTTAGTGTGATGGTAGCAATCATTTTTTTGAAAAAATTAAATAGCTTCATTAGATTATAATTAAAAGGAAAAAATGTTACAGCTTTAGGTTAAAGTTATAGGATAAGACACATCATAAAGATAAGCAAACACTGTACTCAATAAGTATGTCCTCAAACTTCATTTGTTTCAGCATCAGGGAGCTCTTACTGGTCACCTGACCATCCTACATATGCAATTACGTTTTCTAGAGGCAAGTGTTTGCCTAAAAAAAGCAGTTTTTTAAATGTGCTTCCTGTTTTCCAATACGTGGATGCATATTTATAAATGTCATTATTAGTATTAAAATAACAAACGTATACAGTAAAAGAGAAACTGAATCAAAATACCACCAAAGGATTTAACAATAGAAAAATTTATTTTTCTCCCAAGATTGAATAAGGTGATTTGTATTTTCTTCTTTACACATTTCTGTAGTTCACAGACTTTTAGCAATGCACAGGTACTGCTTCAGAATAGAAAATAAAGCTAATAAAGCATAATTTTTAAAATGAACCACATCTTCCATCATTCCCTGCTACTTATAACATAAAAGCTACATTCTTTGGCTGAGGCCCTATGTAATCTGGCCCCAAACTGCTTTCCAGGCTTATTATATACTATTCAATACAAATGTTCTGCTTCAGTGAAACTATTTTAAACACATTTTCCCTGCTGTGTCTCCTACTGTGTGTTTTCTCTTCCTGGAATGAGCGTCCCCATTCTCTCTTAATATCCCAATTCAATCTATTGTGCAAGATCTAAGTGAGTTCTACATAGAGCTTTTCCTAAAGAGGAAGGAATCAGTGTGTAGTCAGTATTCGCCATGTGGGCTACGCGCTATGTTGGGTGTGTTATGTGGTATTCATTAGAACCTCACAACAGCTCTTGATTTGTTGGCATTAATTACCTTCTTTTTACAGATGAGGAAACTAAGTTTCCTTCAAGTCACATAGCCAGTATGTGGCAGAGCTGAAATTTGTAGCTGGCTGCCTGCTCCCCAGCTCTAGAGCTCTCCCATTTGTTCCAACTTTTGTAGCTCGTATCTGTGTAAGTTTGACCAATAATCACAGAAGTGCATTTTAAGAGAGTGGCATTGCTTATACTATTATTTTGAACTACTTATATTTTGCATTTTATTTTCTCAACAAAACTTCCTGTGAGATAACTTGGGTGGGAGTTCTCACTTGCCATTTCCCAGCTCTGTGTCTGAGTCAGCTCCTTAACCTTTCTCAGCCTCAAGTCAGGTAATAATGTGACCTAACTCTTAGGGTTGTCATGGGAGTTAAAATCCCAACATACATCTTATACAAAAGAGCTGACTGTCGTGCACTTAACATGGTGATATTAATTAATTTTCAAATTCCATTTAATTTCTAGTTTCTTTATAGTAGTGGTTTGATATATTCCTAAAACGTGGTGTCCTAAAGAGGACTAGAACTTTTTCTTCAATACAAAGATTGGCTTTACACAAATAAATAAGTAAGCTTATTTATTTATTTGTTTGTTTATAGAGAGAGCTCGCATGTGTGTGAGTGGGGGAGGGGTACAGGGAGAGGGAGCGAGAATCTCAGTGAGGTTCCACACCCAGCCCGGATGTGAGGCTTGATCTCATGACCCTGAGATCAAGACAGGAGCTGAAATCAAGAGTCTGCTGCTTAACTGACTGGGCCACGCAGGCACCCCTGCACAAATTTAAAAAGCATTTTTCAATTAAAACAGCATTTTGCTATTTGGCCAGAATTTCCTATCTTGCTGTTTAGCTTAGCTAATATTGAGCAAGAGGGTCAGTTACTGGTTAAAGATTGTTCCTAAAGGTAAATGTTTACATTTATAAACATGAATATTGTTATTGAATGTTGTCATTTTTAGTGCAGAAAGCCACTGTGAATTTTGAAATGGAGCACATCGAGTCCTGTATTTACTCAGAAAACGGGAAAGAAAGCCATTTAAAGATTGCTGGCCTTCAAAAACAAACATCATTTTTTTTTATTATTCTTTATATCAGAGAAAAAGGACATCACTATATTTATTCCAATTATTTTTCCTTAGGGCCAGATGAAAAGAAGCAAAATTCACAAATACTTTCTAGTCTTTTATTTATTTACTTACTCCCTACTACCACCAGCATCTTTTCCTGGTTATAAAAACATTATTCAGCCTTTTGAAAATAAGTACCTCTGATGTTAGAAATGATAATTCCTCTATTCTTAAAATTGTATCTCACAGTTATTAAAAGACTCATCAAAACAGCCCTGACAAAACCCCCCAGTGTGCGGTCTACATAAATTGAAAATAAAGTTTGAGCTGTAAATACCAAAAGTCCATCCGCAAATTTTCCCAACTTGCAATAGAGAAATTCTCATTTCTCAGGGCACTCCTCTCATACCTGCTTGTTATGAATTGTTTGATTAAACAAACAGTCTGGTTATGGAATCATGAGGGTCTTTGAGGGTTTAAGTGTCTTACATCTTACATTGTCTGTAGTGATATATGATCCTTTTTTCCTTGACAGTCTATTGCTAACGCAGAGTAAAACTTTTTAGACCTTACTGTTGGGGCTTCTCTGAGCGTGAACTCAGTGGAGTTCTCTCCGTGCTTGAAAGCCTTTTCTCCACATTCTTGAACAGCCATGGCCGCTGCATTTCTTGCTGCTTTTCTCATTTCTCCTTCTCAGCCTTCCTATGAGCTTCCTTTGGACTGTCTCTTCCTAAAACATCAGTAATTCCCTAATTCCCTTGATTCCCAACATCTTTTTTTTTTTTTCTCTTGCTTTCCCTGCATGACCTCATCCATTGGCCATAACTAAACTAAAATATGGCTAATGAATCCCAAATCTTAATCTCCTGCCCAAACATGGCCTCTGAGCTTCGGACACATGAATGCAACAGTCTATTCCTCTTGAGGTCCCATAGGCACCTTGAACTTAACATGCTTAAAATTCGGCCTATCGTTCCCTGGTGATGTGAGTAAGTAGCACTATCACCCACCCATTTGCTAGAGTCAGAAAGCTGACTCAGCCTCGATATTGCCCTCCCCCTTAGCAGAACCAGATCTAACTGGCGACTGGTTCTTTTGATTCTAGTCTTATAACATCTCTCCGATATGTCTTCTTTCCCTTTATATTTAGTTCTCCAACTTGTACAAGCGTCTCTCATCTTGCTTTATGTCTTCCCTACCCAACGATTCTTTACACAGCAAAATGCACACCTGATCCTGTCATTTCTCCTGCTTAAAATCTTCCAGCGGCTTCCTCACCGCTTGCCTTGAATAAAGTCCAAGGCCTTTGGTATAGCTTATATGGTCTCTATGATCTTGTTTCTTTTTTTTTTTTTTTTTTTAAGATTTTATTTATTTATTTGACAGAGATAGAGACAGCCAGCGAGAGAGGGAACACAGCAGGGGGAGTGGGAGAGGAAGAAGCAGGCTCCTAGCGGAGGAGTCTGATGTGGGGCTCGATCCCATAACGCTGGGATCACGCCCTGAGCCGAAGGCAGACGCTTAAGGACTGCGCCACCCAGGCGCCCCCATGATCTTGTTTCTGCTGAGATGTGTAGGACATATTATTCAGATCCCAATCCCTCCACTTACTGTGTGATTGAACAAATTCACTGTAAAATGGAGGTAATAGTAATCGCGAGGCTTAAATGAGATCATTTGCAACAAGTGTTAGCTATTATTTTAAATTACAATTAACATTCTTATTGGTAAGTCTTTGGAAAATAGTACTATCATTTCCTTAAGATAAATTCTTAAAGGAGGATTGCTGGGTATGCATTTTTAGACTTTGGAAAGCATATTGCCAAATTACTCTGCAGAATAGTTACCCCAATTTATACTCTCACCAGTGGCATTGAGGAGGCCTCTTTCACCACACTCTTGACCTAATCCTGGGATTACCCATTTAAAAAAACCTTTGCTGAATTGATAAGTGAAAAGTCTTCTAGTTCTTATAACTTATTTTGTCTATTTACATATTTCTTACAGAAAGATCAGATATACACTGATAACACAGTGTTATTGCTATTTACTTTTTCTTGGTTGTATGTCTTAATTTGACATTGAGGTTTTTTTCTGTTTCTTTCAGAGCTGGGATTTTATGTTTTTGAACTCCTTTACTTCCATCTTTCCTTCCATTTCCTTAGGAATGAGCATGTGTTTGCTTAACTTAATTGAATGAAATTGAACACTTAATTCCTATTAAGACTTTTAAGTATATGTTTTTGTCTTTTTAAATGAGGAAACTGGAGCTCTGTACTGAGAGTTGGAAGACCTGTTTCTAATCCCAGTTTAGTCCCTGACCAGCTGTGCATCCTTGGGCAAGCCACTTCACCTCTCTGGACCTTTGCTTTCTTATATGTAACCTGAGTGGGATGGTACTATTTTAGGTATCTTCTAGTTCTCACATCACATAGGTAAAATTTTTCTTTCATGAGGTTTCCTTGGAGGCAAACTCTTGGAATATTCCCTTCTACTCCACCACAAATAGTGCTCTCCTCCAATACAGTGTCATCTCTTTGAGGCAAAACTTGCTACTTTACAGAACTGTGATTCATTTGCATAGTGCCATGAGCCCCAGGACAATAGCAGCCACTACCATCCAAAAGTCACAGCCAAGACTTAAATGTAACGCAGATCTTATTTGTGTGTGTGTGTGTGTGTGTGTGTGTGTGTCTGTGTGACAGTCCTTTGAAAATTTGTTGATAGCTAGGGACCCATTCACAGAAAAACACACATAAGGATAAATTTTAGGGGCCTCCCAGACCCTCAGAAGCCCATCCATATACTCCCTAGGAATACATTAATCCTAGGGCAAGAACATTTGATTTGGGGACATTAAAGGAATCAAAAATGCCTCCTTCCTATTGGAAAAGGGAGCTGCCAGATTAAATAAATATTTATAAAATATTATTCAAACTCTCTTTTCAAAACTAAACTGCTATGATTACTTACAAATACCCTCTTCATAAATCAGATCATGTACTCACTGGCTTCAATCTTTTTAGGATAGAATGCGAACTGCTTACCATGCATTACAAGGTCCTACACAGTCTGGCTCTTTCCTGACCTCGTTTTACACTTTTGAGCCCCACGGGCCTTTCTTCTGCTCTGGAAACACACCAACTCCCTCCAAGTCACTCTGCTTCTACAGAAGTTTCAGAATGACCTCTTTCCTCTGCCCAGACCACTTCTCTGTTTGCCACCCTTGAGGATGGGTTCAAAGGTCCCCTCCTCATGAATGTCTTCCTCAGCCACCTTGGCCCCTACCCTCAATCATTTGCTATCACATCATCCAGCTTTCTCCCCACTAGTCCTCTCACAGTGCTGGCTGTTGTTTTTATTTGCTTATTGTCTTCTCTCCCCACAAAAATGTTACTTCCATGAGGGAAGGGGCCTTGCTTCTCTTATTTATAATGAACTCCCAGAGCCAGGCTCGGTGCCTGGCTCATGCTGGTAGTAGGCACTCAATAACCAATAGCTGAATGAATGATTAAGCTTCAGCCAGAAGTGGATTAAAAACTCAACAAGGTCTAAGCATGAAAGATTATGGCGTTGCTCCCCCATATTTAACTCTGGCTGAAAACAAGACTGAACTACACACTCGCGTGTACTGAAATGAAAATAGCTTCCTTCTAGATTGGCTGATTGTAGGTCATGGAGCCCCTGCTTTGCTGGTGTCCTAAGTATATGAGCTCTTTCTCTGCTTTTGAGAAATCTAGCACTCACTCATCCCTTTAAACGTGCCAGAAGCAATTTTAGGTTCAGTTTCTCTCTGCCTGTAAAAAACCATGCTAGGATTTTGATAAGTATTGTGTTAAATTTATAGATCAATAGGGGAAGGGAGGAAAAAACAGAATGGGAAGAAATCAGAGAGGGAGACAAACCATGAGACTCTTAACTATGGGAAAGAAACTGAGGGTTGCTGGAGGGAGTTGGGTGGGGGGATGGGGTAACTGGGGGATGGGCATCAAGGAGGGCACGTGATATGATGAGCACTGGGTGTTGTATGCAACTGATGAATCACTGAACTCTACCTCTGAAACTAATGATGTGCTATATGTTGGCTAATTGAATGTAAATAAAAAGTAAATCTATAGATCAATTTGGGAAGAACTGACAATATTTATTATACTGGTTCTTCCAATCCATGAATATAGTGAGTTGCTCCAGTTAATTAGGCCTTCTTTAATTTCACCAGCATTTTATATTTTTCAGCATACAGATCCCATACATGGTTTGTTAGATTTATACCTAAAGATTTCATATTCTTTGGAACAATTGTAAGTGGTATTTAGTTTTTAATTTGTTTCCACGTGTTTGTTGTCAGCATATATAGAAGCTCTTTTAGTAGAACAAAGAGAAATGTGCTCTTTAACAAAGTAGACTTGTTCCACATTAACCCGTTGGACGAATAACAAGCTATTCATCCTAACATTCAAGTACCTCATAATGTGCCTCTAAATCTAAATTTAGCCCAGTTCTTAACTGCTACCCACCAATCTCTTCTGCTATTGAAGGGTCTTCTGGTGCCTCACCTGAATACACCTTATTCATTCCATCTCCATGTCTTCGTTCATACAATTTCTCCTCTAGAATAGTCCTCCCCCTGAGCCCTTTTAATCCAAACTAAATCTTAATTCTCCTTCAAGGATGAGGTCAAAGCTCTTTGGAAAATGCCTTCCCTGACAACCCCAGCCTACATTGCTCTTTTTTTCTGCTGGACTCTTTTAACCAATATTATGTGCCCCTCAATCACTAATTTAGTTTTTAATTAGTTTTCATCTACATCTTGTTTCCCTTATTGGATGCTATATACTGGGGAGGCTCCCATAATAGCTATCATGGTACCGCATGCATGGAAGGCCCATAAAGAAGGAGAGAGAAGTTTCAAGATGTGCAGTAGGTAAAGGGCATTTTTTTAAAAAAAGATTTACTTATTTATTTGAGAGAAAGAGAGCATGCTCACAGGGGAGGGGCAAAGGGAGAGAGTCTTTTTTGGTAATTATCTATTTGTTTATTTGAGAGGGAGAGAGAGCACAAACGGGGGAGGGGGAGAGGGAAAAGCAGACTCCCCACTGAGCAGGGAGCCCCACGTGGGGCTCGATTCCAGGACTCTGGCCTCATGGCCTGAGCCGCAGAACCTTAATTGACTAAGCCCTCAGGCGCCCAGGTAAAGGGTATTACAATACATTCTCGCTGCGTCTTTCATCTAGGCAAGATCTGTGCTCTTCACCTGTAGGACGAGGATTCTCTCTTTTCCTTCTTTCCCCCACATTCCATCTCCTCCAACTAAGTAGATTTGAGATGCCGATCATTTTAAACTACCCCTTCAAAAATGTTCTAAAAGCAGCAAGTCTATGATTAGATCTTTGGAGGTTTACTCGGAAGAGCACAGGTAGTCCCATTAAAGCTGCAGTAACATCTCCTGGCCACTAGAGGACCGGGAGCGGAGGGAGAGATTGCTTCTTCCCAGCCGGTCTTAGAGGTCAAAGGCAGAGGCAGAACCTGGGCTCTGCATCTGTGGCCTTCAGGCTTAATTTACTGCCCCAAGTGCTCAGCGGTCTCCCATCCCCAGATGGGCTCCTTTTCCTCCTCTGAAAGATGAGCTGGAGGTTCCCAGAGGCTTACCCCAATACTAACCTTAAGTGATTATCAGTAGGAAGCAATGCACTTTAGTTGCAGGATTTAAAGGCAGAAAAGGACTGCAGAGATGTTTTATCTTTCTAACCCACCCCAAACCTGACTCTCAGTTCTTTGGCTAGTTAAAAAAAAAAAAAAGTCCCTCAGGCAGTGTCCAAATGGACATTCCACAACAAAGATGCCTTTAGGGACCAATGTCCCAAATCCAGGGCATTGTAAATGGAGTATTTTAGGAGCTAGATTATTCCTACACATAAATTCTGGCTCATGGAGCAGTCCACTCGCAGTGTGCTTTTCCGTCGTTAATCACATCTTTGTTATGTGATATCCACGTGAGTACGTCTCAGTAGAAGCAGCTTCATGCTCAAATGCTCAAAGAACACTAGAATAAAGCTCCGATTGTCCTATTCTCTGATTCCAAGTCCTGGTTTGTCACCAACTCAGGTCTCCAGTTTTCCAGAGTGTAATGCAATCTCAAAACACAGCTATTTTGATTAATCCACATAGAAAATGCACGAAATGTGTGGAGTGAAAGCAACAAGGGGCTCGCCCCTCTCAAGAGGCAGTGAACCTCTGGTCTGATTTAAAAATGATTCTGTGCTGCCCGGTGTAGAAATCATTTTAGAAGAGAATTTCATACTGCTCGTACTCATTAAATTTGTGAACCTAGGTAAGTAAACCTAAAGTAAAATAATGAAACTTAGGAACATTCTTGTGGGGTCTTTCAACGACAAACACGTGTAGATCGCTGAATGCTTGACAACACTGGAGTGATTTTTCTTAAAGTACCTGTAACATACTTTTTACAAGGATGGCAGTGCCCTGCATTTGGGATTCATCAGACTTTTGAAGGAGTGATTGCAATTCTCTCAGATCCTTGCGTTTCCTCACGCTGGTGAGGCAGCTGGAAACAGCGCGACCAGGAGGAAAGGGCTTCGGGTCTTGGTCGAGGGGGGGGCACCCTTAAATACCTGTTGGGGCGCAGCCGGGGGCCCGGGGTCGGGGCTGGCGCGCGCGCGGGCGCGGAAGGAGGAGGCCGCGGGGCCGCCTCCTCGGGCAGCCCCAGCTCCTCCCAGCGGCGCCTGCGGAACCTGCCTGCGAGTCGCCGAACTCCGGAACGGAACGTGACCCGACCCCTCCCCGAGCGGCCGAAGCGAGGCGCGGAGCCGCGCGGCGGACCCGGGCGGCCGCGGGATGGGCGGGCGGGCGCGCGGCCCCGCCCGGCGCCCACCGCCCTGCCCTCGCCTGTCTCCTCCTTTCCCCGGGGCTCCGCTGAGTTCATTCACTGGGATTGGTTTCAAGTGACGCCATCTCTTTATTTTTAAACCAATGACCTCATCCGCGCTTGAAGTTTCCTGACCAGCGACTCTTTCTCTTTTCCCCCAACCCCCCACCCCACCCCCCTCCTCTCCCCCTCTGTCTGTGTATCACTGTTTGGGGGGCTTTAATCAGTTTTTAAACGATTATTATCACTTCTCCCTCCCCCCTCCGCTTTCCCCACACGGCCCCCCACCTTCACCTCCCCAAGTTCTTCACCCTTTTCAACATTGTTTTTTCAAGGCTGACTGGGGGGGGGGGTGGAAGAGAAAGAGTGAAGAAAAGTTGCAAACGTCTCCTCTCTTTCTAAGCTTCCCGCCCCCACCCACCCCTCAGAGAAGGAGAAGATAATATAGTGAAAAGAAGAGGAGGAGGAGAGCGCGACGGGACGGACGCGAGCGGGAGCGCAGCCGCCCTCCCGGCTCCGCGGCGGCGCCTCGCAAGCCGGGCAGGCGAGGGGGGCCCGAGGGGCGACGCCGTGACAACTTTCATTTCCCCCGGAGGGAGTCGGGAGGTCGGCGGCCCCAAAAGTAAGTGGCCTCCGGCCGGCCGCGCACACCGTGCCGGCGGGAGGGTGCGGGGCTCGGGGCGCCCGGCCGCGCCGGCAGCATGGACGCTCCGCGGCGCGCCTGGACTCCGGGTGCCGGGCGCCGCGCTCTCGCCCCGCCGGCTCTGCCTTCGCGGGCGTCCGGGCCACCTTTCCGGGAGGCGAGGTGGGGGCGACCGTGGCCCGGAGCCGCACGAGTGTTGGGGGGGGGGTGTAGGCCTTGCAGGGGGCCGGGCCGAGCGGGAAGGGGGCGGGCGGCCGGGCGCGGGGTCTCGGTCCGTGCGCCCCCCGGCCGCACCGCGGCGAGCCGGCCGGGCCGCCGGATCCGGCCGCGAGGAGCAGCCGCCGCGGGACGCGGTACCTTCGCGGACGAAGTTGCTCACTTCCAGGCGCGACTGTTACACAACACGCCTGCCAAGTGGGGCCCCGGCCTGACTGTTCCCATTATCCCAAATTCGCCTTTGGTGTAAGCAGCGAGGCCACCTGGGTGGTGACGGTGCTGCGTTCTTAAACGCGACCGACCAACCAAAAACTCAGTTTTCATGCGGGGCCCGAGTCACCGTGTTGGGGGCCCAGCGCGCCCGTGACTTCTTTATTTACACTAGCCATAAAACGTGAGAAATAAAAAAACCCAAGGGGACAGCCGAGGATCTGTTTATCATGTGTGGTTTCATGTAATAAAACACCAGGAAGGAAAATATTTATACACAATTGAAGCTTTCAGATAATGGGTTAATTTCCTAAAACAAACAAACAAAAACCCGGTGATTAACTTGAGAAAATACGAGTAGATCTGAAAATGAATGGATACTGCAAAATCCTAAAGGAGTTTATTAAACGCCAGCTGCAAAGATCCTCAGGTCCTGGGTGTTTCAAATTGTTTGGAGAAAGCACACCTCTAACCAGCCCATGATGAATAAGGAGAGGAAAAACCTGTTGCATAATCTCATTTGCCCTGGGCTTTGCTCTGCCGTCCCCTTGAACCAAGGGGAAGTGAGTTAAGATGCAGGGTTTTTAAAACTCTCTGAAGTTTTTATTTACCCAGTGCTCTGGCTGCCACTTCTGCTTTAAAAGATTATAAGTAAATACTCTGCTCTTACAAGTCAACCAAACCTATCAAACCTGTTTAGAAAATGACCAGGTATGTTTCTTTTCTTTCTTCCGGGGTGTGTGTGTGTGTTTGAGAAATGTGCCATCCTTGAAAGACCTTCTAAGTACTATTTGGGGAACTTGGCTGTCAGAAAAATCCCACTTTATGCCACTCGTTTTGTGGGGCTGATTGAGAGTGCACATAGGTGACAACTCTTTCCTCAAAGGTTGTATCCTATTTCAAACTCCATGAAGAAGAGAGATTTTTTTTAAAGTTAAGGTAAATTTTTAAAGGAAAAAAATTCTTACCAGTTTAGTTAGTTTCAATTATTTACTTTTCCTTGAGAATCCTATATTGGTGGACACACAGCTTGGGAGGCCCGAGTTAATTGAGACTTGTGGAGTTCTCTCATTTGGTGAAGGCAGAAAGCTGGAGAGGTGAATTGAAAAACTAGGAATTTGTGGCTTTCAGAATGTGACTAGGCACCATGAAAGTTTTTTGATTTTTGTTTTTTTAAATAAAGTTGTAGAATTTACTGAGTTTGAGGACTGTGTAGAAGGTTGCTGTTACAAAAAATTGAGGGGGGCCAATTAACAGTGAACGTTTTATATAAAAACGGGCCAAATTCACCAGCCCAAAAGTTAGTTTTTGGGTAAAATAATGCATACTTATCAAAGTTCCACATGGGGGGAAAATTAAAAATGGTTTATTAATTCTCCTGGCAATATGGTGAATAGTGTATGAAGGAAAGTGAGTTCAAGTACTGTAGACCTACATTCATATGTAAAATAATTGAATTGGCTATGAAGTAAAAATAGTCCTGTAAAATTGAGGGTTAGGGGTCTCTCCGGCCAAAAACTTAGTGGCTGTAACTGAGAAGGGGGCAAAAGAGAAGATCCTGTTAACCCAGTTCTTTTCCTTTTTCTTACACATTTTAAACCTTATTTGTAGAAGTGAGGATGAGATCAGGTCTGAGATGGGTGCAGAGTTTAGTCTGGGGCCAGGAGAAGGACCAGGGTTGATGCTATTTTCTATAAATGCTTGTATTGAGAATTTGATTCCGTAGAGGTTTTGGTGTATGAGATTATATGCTGATGAAGCAGATTTACATAGCTGTCCAATATTAATGTTTTCCTATTTTCAGCCAATCACAATATCCTACTAAATATATTTTGCTAGAATTACTAGTGCAATTTTCCCCAGAAACCTAACTTTTCCTGGATTATCTAAAAAAGTGGGATTTTCTATCCTGTGTTATTTGGACTAAAAATTTCACTGAACGTTTAACTGTTTTTAAAATGCTTTGCATTCTCAAGCAAGTGCTATTTTAAGTTGAAGAAGTAAATTAATATAGAGTAAGTTGATTTGGATCAGAATTCCAAGAAAAGGGAGGAAAGAAATCAGGAGAAACAGAAACCAGATTTTATGACAGACTTTAACAGATTGAAAAAACTAGTTAAAAGACTTCATAGGAAAAACCACAGTTGATGCTTGATTGGCTTTTTAAAACTTGTATGAAAATCTAAAACCAAGACAGATATCCACCATCATAAAAGAAAATATTACTAATGTTGGCTTAAGCAAAAACATAATTAAGAAAGTAAGTCTTGCCGAAAGCCACATGATATATTCCAAAGCCAGATGTCAATTTTTTTTAATTTTCTTATGTTGTGGATAGTCTCATTTTTGTATATTTCATTAGCCCAGATGATCAAGGGTTGGCTATGTGAAGGGATGAGGTTCATAAAGGTTGGCTGGATTTAAAGAAGCAAGCTCAGGCTTTAAGAAGAGGCCATTCTCATACACTGACTGAGGAAGGGAGTTTGAAATTTAATCAAATAAATGACTGGAGGAAACAAGTGTCTCAAAAGGAAGGATCTAAGAGAGATTACTAAGGACAGGTACAAAGAAATAAAAGCTTGCCAGAGGTGTGATCAATAAAGAAGGAAATGGGATACCTCTTGGCATGAAAGAAAAAAGGGATAAAGGGAAAAAATACTCTTCAATACTTCAACAAGAAGGGAGTAATGAAACTTCACCTCCTCCTTGATTGGGATTAGATACCTCATTATAGGTATCATCAAAAAGTCAACGAGATTTTTCATGACATAAAAAATTTAATCTAGGGAGAAGGGATGGATAAATTATGAGCATAAGTTGTGTGAGAATGTAGAACTTGAAATTGCCAAATATAGAGACCCACTGAAATTTCAACCGAGTTATTAGAAAGTGAGGGATAGGTTATAAAAAGTTGGAACTATTGACTATATTGATTTTTAGATTAACTATAGGTATAAGTTGATCAAGCAAAACAATTATTAATGATATGCTATTTATATATACTGAGGTGGATACCAAAAGCTGGAGACATGGATCCATGCCCTTAATAAGGAGAGGAGGATTATAAGAATTTTAAGGGAAGCATGTACATTGGTAAAAATAAACAAGTATCAGACAGCTGGGAAGTGCCACATTCATGGTATAAGGGAGAAAGATTAGAGCATTGGGGGAGGTAATGGGGAGGTAATCTTCATAGAGATAACAATTTGACCTTGGCCTTAAAGAGTGGTTAACGTGTGTCTGGAGGAAAGGAAGTGGGGGAGGTCATTCATCCATCTCTTCATTCAGCAACTTTATTTGGAGCCTCTGCTATGTGTTAGACACTGTTCTAGGAACTGGGCATACTGTGGAAAATAAGGTAAGGTTTTTGTCCTTATGGACCTTATATTCTAGTGGGAGAAGATGGAGGGATAGTGAACAAGTAAACACTACATGGAAAATTTGATGACAAATTGTGATGTCTAATGAAGATAATGGGCAGGATCAAGGAAATTATAGAGGGCTAGTTATGGGCCCACTTACTCAGTTTTACATATGATATTCTGATGAATGTTAATGATACTTTAATTAATTGATTAATTAATTTTTAAGATTTTATTTATTAGAAAGCACAGAGGGAGAGGGAGAAGCAGACTCCGCACCTAGCAGAGAGCCTGATGTGGGATTTGATCCCAGGACCCTGAGATCATGACCTGAACCAAAGACAGACGCTTAACTGACTGAGCCACCCAGGCACCCCTACGCTGTTTTTCTACAAATAGTAGAAACTTGAAGTGAAATGTCAGTTCCGAAATGGGGAAGTCTGGACTCACCGTAGTTATCTGACCACCATGTTTTGTTATTGTTGAGATGTTCTTCATCGTGTCATCTAAAATTTTTTTAGTGACTGTTTCATGTTTTTATTCATACTTATGAAGTACTTCTCAAGTGTTCTTTAAGAAATATGTTCCCTCCTCTTGTCTGCACTTTTTGCAGTTTTAAATTAAAAAAAAATCTATAGGTGAAATTGAGGTAAAGGATTCTAAAAAGGATTTATATTAAGTGTCTATTACGCGTGCTTCTACAATACATTCTGATGTACTTGGTATAAGCCTATGGAAAATAAAAGTTTTCAGAGGAGGTGGGAAATTCTTTAGCATTCCCTTGGTTTCCTTCTAAACTAAATATTCTGAGAAGAATTGTAGATATAACACTAGGGGTCTGTGGTGTGTGTGAGAAGGACAATAGAACTCAGATTCGTTTTAGTGACTGCATGAGGAGTGGGGCTGACTGCAGTTTACAGAAAAAAGATGCACTACAAGTTGTAATGGTAAATGGCAAGGTCATTAATACTAAATAATTTCCATTCTCCCCCTTAAAATTAATGGGGAAAGATATGTGTAGAGAGGTATATGCTGCTTTTTGTTTGCATTGTGTAAATTTAAAAAAATACCACTCATATCCTAGATAGTGCCTAGTAGAGTCATCTTGTGATAAGTGTTTGCTGAATAAATTGAGTAAATTCTCACATCTGTTCCTTTTGATCATGGTTCCATTAGGTCTCTAGCTTAGAGCATTGTTTTTTGAGTTTTGAGTTGAAACCTGTAGGGGGTTGCCTTACAACCTTGGGCACCTGACTTGTTTGAGCAGTATGCTCATTCTAGAACCTGGACCCTGACCTCACCTCCAGCTTGCCTGATGCTGTGGCTGACCTGGGCTCGTCTTTTCCGAAGTGGTGGGTGGTTGTCTCCTATCAGCTCCTTCTCTTCCTGAGTAGCTGAGCTGTGTCCTCTTCTGGTCACTTCTCAGAACACTGAAGTGTTGCCAGTCTGGCCTGTTTTATAGTGGGTTTCTTGTGTTATTTTTGTTTGTTGTTTGGTTGGGAGAGTAGCACATTCCTCAGGAAGATAGTTGTTGACTTTGTTTTGTAAACCGTACATGGTATATAAAGCATGGTATTATTTCCTTTTCCTTCCTATCTTTAGCTAAAAATCTTGTGTTCACTTGAAAATGAACTGGTAAATGATTTTTTGAATGATACAAAGCAACTAAGAACTAACAAGACTTTTTTTTTGGAGACAATCAGGAAACATGGAGTGTATTAGATGATATATAAGAATTATATGATATGTTAGATGATATATAAGAGTTATAACCATTAAGTTTTTATCCACGTTAATGGTACTGTGGTTATGTTAAAAAATTCTCATCTGTTAGAGACACATATGGAAGTATTTATAGGCAACATGAAATGATGCCTAACATGTTTTTAAAAAACTTCAGGGTAGGCACAAACATACACAAATGGGAAGTAGATAAAACAATGTCGGCAAATTTTTGATAATTGTCGAAGCTAGGTGATGGGTGCATTGGGGTTTGTTATTATTGTCTATATTTTTATCTATATTTGGAAATACCCATAATAATTAAAATACACATTGCCAATTATAACCGTAGAGGGAGAAATTTAATACAGTAAAATTTTGTGGTTGGACACTTGAGCTAATTGACTAATCAGAAATCCCCCCTTCACATTTTCTATAAGTTATGCTTTTACTAATGGATTTTTAAAATAAGGAGAATTTTAGTCATTAGAAGTATTTAAAACTCTTAGTTTTGAGACTTTGTAATAATAACATACTTGTAGTTTATAAATTGCTTTAACATATTTTTTCTTTAATCCTCAGAACAAGATACGAGTTATCCATTTTACAGATGAGGAAACTAAGACCTTAGAGAGATTAAGTAATTTATCCAGATCCCAAAGCAAGTAAGAAGTGGTGCTAGACCTGGAGCCGAGATCTTCTGATTCATTTTCAGGTGCTTATTTTCTTATACACACATTCTTCTAAGTTTTGTGGGTTATAAATCACTGGTTTTTTTTTTTTTTTTTTTAAAGATTTTATTTATTTATTTGACAGAGATAGAGACATCCAGCGAGAGAGGGAACACAAGCAGGGGGAGTGGGAGAGGAAGAAGCAGGCTCATAGCGGAGGAGCCTGATGTGGGACTCGATCCCGGAACGCCGGGATCACGCCCTGAGCCGAAGGCAGGCGCTTAACCGCTGTGCCACCCAGGCGCCCCAAATCACTGGTTTTCAAACATTTTGGTGTCAGGATGCCTTGTACTCCTAAAAATTATTGAGGACCCCAAAGATCTTTTGTTTATGTGGACTATATCTGTCAATATTGAACATACTAGAAATTTAAGAAATGTTTAAAATGTTTATTCATTTAAAAACAACAAACTCGTTAAAGGTTAATATAGATAACATAGTTTCGTGAAAAAGTCCGAAACAAAAAATAGAGTGAGAAGTGTGACATTTGCATTTTGCCACTTTTTTTTTTACTGTGTTGCTTAATAGAAAACAGTTGGATTTTCATAACTGCTTTTATATTTCAGTCTGTTGTGATAGTTTGGTTTGAATTATGTGGGGAAAGCCCTCTATATACAGATACATAGTTGGAAAAGGGTGGACTATTTTAATAGCTTTTGTAATTGTGAATATCCTTTGTCACATCAAAACTCAACAAGTGGTAGATTCTTAAAATTTAGTTTCAGTGTTGAATCTGAAACCATACCAGTGATTTTTTTTTTTTATATTCCATAACATTAAAACTCAATTGGTCCATCTTGAACTTTGAATGGCTCTTTGACCCTATGTGATTTTGTAACATCATGCATTGGTCATTTGAAAAAAAATGGTTTACTGAGTTATACAGATCTTACAAATGTTGACACATTTGATTACACAATATATAACAAATCACATTTATTAATATGACCATTATTCTCATCAAAAAAGCCTTTGAGAATTGGGCAGTGGTCAAGATTTTTGCTGTTGAGTTCAAGTTTTCCAAAATTCTAATTTTTTCTTGAAAGCTCAAGTTTTGTCATTGGCAACAGATATTGTCAATTTTTTCCTTGAAGTGTCAGGCTCACTTTATTCATTTTAGAGAAAATGTTGGCCAAATACCTCAGTCTGAATAACTAGCTGTTGTCTGCCAGTCATTCTTTTAAGCAAAAATGGTATTCTATGAAAAAAGTGTACAGTTTAGCTCACAACTCCAACAATTGTATAAACGCTTTTCCTTAAGACTGCCGTTGTATTAAATACGCAGCAGAAGTGTTTTTGTGTACCTTCCATTTCATTACACAGAATATTTTTAAAAAGACCAAGTTTTCAAGAGTGAGATGCAATAAAATTAATAACCCTTAATGTTTTATCAAGGATATTGTGAAGTGAAACTGGCTTTTTTAAAAAAAATGATTAATACAGTGAAGAGTATAATTAGTACCAGTACTGTTTTATACTTCTGCCTTGATTCAGGCTAAAGCACCAGCAGTTTTGGCCAGCTTTGCTTTTGTACCATCAGAGCGCGGGTATCAACATAGTTGTTTCAGGATAAATCGTGAGACTCAAAAAAGTTATTTAATACTTTGAGTAATTCAACAGCATTCCTCTTTGTTGCAACCATTCACATAAAAGAAGACCTTCTTCGATTAGTTGGCATGGATACTGGAATAGTGAAAACAAAACAGTAAGTCCACCCACGTCTACGGATTTGTCCACTTATAAAGCATAAGTACAGTCCTTAAGGCGAGAGACTAACTTCTAACTCATGTTTGGAACTAAATCTTTAATTTGAGGAGATACTGTATCATTTTTAAGTGGCACTGCTATGAATTCTTTTACTGGCTTTCCATCCAGCAGACACTCAGCAGTGTTAACTATACCAGACTTCATTAGTTTCTCAGCTATTGTGTGCACTGTCCCAACCAGAGCAATCTGGTTATTTACCCTGTATAATGCTTCAGTGGCTTGTTTATTTCTAATATGTAAAGTCTTTTGCTTTTAAAGAGCTCATCTTGTCAATGTTTAAAACATTCAATTTCTTTTCCTTGAAACACTAAATGAATTCATTGGACGATATTGAAGTTGTGGAGATTATAGCAGATACTACCAAAGATTGCTATTGCTAGGCGCATGGAAGTACTGAGAACACGCTCAGCTGATTTCTGAAAACATATGTATTTATGCCTTAATCTTACTACCTTAGAAAATTCTAAAAAGCACAAGCATGTATGAGCATATGTTCCACTAGTTTTCAGCAGCATACATTATCATCACACACCATGTGTCCTCTGGATTTGCTGTTGTACGCTCAGGGGAGAATGAGAGCAAAAAAGGCAGATAACACCTTCGTTATTACCAAAAATAGTTTTGCCAGTGTGCATCTCTGGAAAGGGTCCCAGGGACCTCCCACCCTGGGGTCTCAGGATTATACTTTTATAATGCTGATATAAACTAGCACCATGTCCTAAGATATTTTAGAGAAGTCTGACATAGACATCTGTATAAATTAAGTAATGTTCCTATCTTAACTGATTAATTTATCAGGAAGAAGGGAATATGCTACTGTGTGGGATGAACCATGCGACCCAGAGACCATAATGGGTGGAAGGTCATATAATATCAGAAAGTGGTTAGATAAAGGACAGACAGCAAGGAGGAGTCGGTAAAAGCACTCTGCAAATGAACAAAAAAACGAACATTTGTTCTCCCTTTTTTTCTTTTTTTAAACTAGAAAAGCACTGAGCCCACATATATGCACATACGTAGATATCTGTTCATACTCCTTTACATCTGTGCTCAAAATTAGGAGTACTTGCTCACTTTCTTCTTGAATGGCAACAGAAGAGATGGTTTCATAATTGAGAGGAGAATGGGTGCTCATGGCAGTTGTTTGTTCCTTCCAACTAGGGAGGCTGTTGACCTTTTTTTTTTCCCCAAAGAAGCTGAGGGATGACAGAAGACAAATGAGGTTAGAAGGAAGAAATTATGAAAGAGTGAGTGGTGTAGACATTGGTGATCATGGGAACAGCTGCAGGCAGGACTGGGCTGTGGACAGAGTGGAGAGATAAGCACTGGAGGGCAGAGAGGGCTGGCGGGTGAAGCGGGTTCTCCTGTTTGCTGGGCTCAGGGAGAATGGGGCCCCAGGGAAGTACAGAGCTGGGTGCAGCAGGAGTCATGGAGATGAACATATATTTGAAAAACTTCCATCAAAATATGGTTAAAATAACTATTTAAATAACTGCACTGGATAGTTTGACTTTTAATGTCTTACCAACATTTAAATTTTATTATTATAACAACCCGTATGTGTTCCATTATAGTAGAAAATAGAAATGCCATGAGTTTGGTGTAGTGCTGGTAAGTCTCTAAGCTTTGGTTGTGAGCATCAGTATATGGAAATATTGACTGGGCCAGGTTTGGGACTGCAGATTCAAGGGTGAAATTGTAATACTTTATTTTTTACTAACAGGAGACAGAAGAGTTTGGCTCCAATAGGTATCATTTATCAGTTTGTTATATATGTGGTACTTATTTCCAAAAAGGATTTGAGATGGCAGAAGGAAGGATCAACGTCAGTAATGAAGAACAAACATGATTCTAAATCATGTTTTTTCACCTAACGTTTTCCCTATTGATGACATTTTAGTCGAGTCATATAGTCGAGGTACTGTACGATAGTTAAATTGGTCTCTATTAACTATTCAGGAGAAATATAATCCTGTCACCTCTTAGTTGCCTGTAGTGTAAGCAGAATATATTGTGATGGGAGTGAGATTGGGCAGGAAAATCACAGCAAGCTAGAGAAAAAATTTTTTAAAAATTCAGAACTGCTTTCAGCTGTAGTTAACGGAAGTCCACTAGCAGAGGTTTAAACCGTAAGCTGTTTGTCACTGTGCGGTTCATGAAGTTCAGAGGTTGGTGTAGCTGCTCAGCAGTGTCCTCAAGGCCCCTGGTTCACTGTGGTCTTTGACTCTGCCGTCTCTTGCATGTTCACTTGCTGACGCCAGGTCACAAAATGGCTGCCTCAGCTCTAGGCATCACATTCCTTTCCAAGTCAAGAAGAAGGAAGGGGACCAAGCAAGCAATCCCTCCCCCTGTGCTTGCCTAACAGAGAACAAAATCTTTTCCGGAGGCATCCATCCTATTTTCTCTTAAGTCTCATTTGCTTGAACTGTATTACAAGACTGCCCCCAGTCACAGGAGAGACTGGGGAAATGTTTATGGCTGAGGGGAATGGGATTACCGTGGTTGGCGTATCATTTTCTAGGGTTTGGCACACTGCATGAGCCCAGGAGAAATTGGGATTCTGTTAGCAAGTTAGAAGGAAAGCCATATCTATTGGGTAGCCGTGTGTCTGTCATAAATACGCAAAAAGGAAAGCCCAAAGATGGTTAAGTAACTTGCTAAGACAACTTTCCTTTAGTCTGGAGGCTGTTTTAAGTGTTCCTCCTCAAATAAGGCCACATCCATTTTCTTTCTGATTTTAGCGGAATGGTATACAGACCTTTATCCTAATTAGGTGTAGAGCTGATTAAAGGCCGGTCTCAGTCTTCTCAAGTGTGAAGTGAGAATATTGTATGAAGATCATCTCAGATGTAGTCCCCAGTTCTAAAATTCCTGTCTCTCCTTTTTTTTTCCCCCTGTCTTGACCATTTCACATTTATTACCTTTTTTATCAAAAAAGTGGACAGGATTAGAGAGAAGATAGGAAAATGTGTGGTGTTTCCTAGTTGCATTGCTAGCTGGGTAGTATCTTTAATAAAGATCTTGATGGTATAGAAGGTTAAAGCTAAAATGAGGTTTTGACTTTTGGGCAGTTACTTATGTTCTGCCCCAAATGTCCACTGAAAATGGAAAACTAAATACATTTTTATTTTTCTAGAGGAACATGTATATACGTGTATGTAGTCTATAATCAAAATACCCTCATACAGTGTTCTGAGAAAATGCAAGTTGTCCTACTAGGAGGCTTAATTTTAAACACTGTGGTTAAAAACCTGGTAGAAATCCCCTTTTGCTTGTTGGGCATATGTTCTTGTTTGTTAATACTGTTCGCACTGCGTATCTGCCTTAGATAAAATTAAAGGACAACTAAAGGAAAGTGATTCCCTTCGTGCATTATGGCAACTAAATTTTACTTGAATGAGGCAGAACCTTTGAGGTTTCAAGTGCCTTTAAATGGGATTCTACTTGTGTTTCAGCGAGAGCAGTGATCTGCTTCCTCATATAAAATCCTGTCAAGATTATATGAATTTGGACATACAGTGAGTTGAAAATCATATTCCTAACTCTAGTAAATTGCAGAGCAATTACACTGCTTATAAAAGAGGCTGTTAAAATGTTAACCTAAAAAGTTTTCATCTTCTATCCAACAAAAATCTTGTAGAGTGATCCCACTGCATTTTATTTGTGGTTTATCAGTATTGGGAGACCCTGGAGATTAACGTTGTTAAACTGTGGCATTTAAGGGACCAAAAGGCACCTGCGCTTTGGAGTGTATTTTTAAGAATTAAATGCATGTATGTATACAACTTTAACAGCTGCTTTAAACAGCTTAGGGGTAGCTTAGGGGCATCTAATTTCATTACCACAGAATATCCAAATATCAGAAACTTTTTCTTCTACTGAAACCCTCGTAAGTATGTAATTAAAGCAATTGTTTTCATTTTTCCTTATGTGAGTGACTAAGAGCCTTGTTAATGTAAATATTCAGGAAGCTTGATTTTATAACCAACAATAAAAATCATGTACAGTGGAAAACCCCTTCTTCTCTTGTCTACAGTCCAACTGAAAGACAAACTCTAGCATTTTTTTCTAGCAGATGAATGACCCATGTTGAAGGATCTTAGATGCTGTCAGTGGCTATCTCATTATAGAATGTAATTAATGATGTTAGTTTAAGGAGATACAGTATTTTGGGAGGGGGTTGGGGAATTTCCAAGTACAAATGTTAGGCAGTGTGGTTTTCACTTGCCAGGAAAAAGTAGTTTTATACAAGTTTTTAGTAAAAGTTATTGTGAAATCATTGGAGATTTTTATTATGGAAATGACCCTTCATTCATTCATTAAAATAAGCACTTTGGCTTCTGAGTCTGGTAGGCTTTTTTTTTCTGGACAAAAGATCCATTCTTTCTGCCAGTGGTCATCAATATGTCATTGTTATCAGCATGAACAAGTATTTACTGAGTGACTTGTAAGAGTGAGGTATTAGAAGGGATGCAAGGAAGAATAGCATGTACTCGGTCATCAAGGAGTTTACGCTTGGCACCATCTCTGTATTTTCTACTCTTCATGATTTAAACAGATCACCATAAAAGATTCCTTATTCTTCTCCCTGGACGTTCTTCAACTGGGGGTCCAGCACACCAGTCTCCACTTTCCTAGGCTGGGGGATAAAGTCATAGTTAGAAGTGGAGGCCAGTCTGCTTGAGGTCCTCTCCTGGCCATTTCTCCTACCCTCCTGTGACTGCGACCTGCCTCCTTGCTCGGAGCAGTGTGGTAGCTGGCTGCTTCTGTAGGGTAGTTCAGGAGAAGGAAGACCGTCCTGGAGCAGTTCTTGGCTCCTTGAGAATATGAAAGGTTGGCAAGGACACAGCAAGAAAAAGTAGGAGATCTATTGTCATTCTTTTTCTTTTTATTGTGGTAAAAACAACAGAAAATTTGCCATCTTAACTAGTAGTGTTAAGTACGGTCACTTTGGTGTTACACATATCTTTAGAACTGTTTCATCTTGCAAATCTGAAGCTCTTTACTCATTAAACAACAAATCCCCATTTCTCCCTGCCCCCAGCCCCTGGTAACCATTCTACATTCTGTTTCTATGATTTTGACTATTTTAGATGCTTCATGTAAGTGGAATCATACAGTGTTTACGTGTTTTGGTGACCTATTTTGCTTAGAGTAATGTCTTCAAGATTCATCTATTGTGACATGTGACAGGATTTCCTTCCTTCTGAAAGCTGATTAATGTTGTATTATTTTATGTATAACCACGCTTTGTTTATTCATCTGTCGATGGACATTTGAGTTGCTTTTAGTCATTATGAATAATGCTGCTATGAACATGGGTGTACAAATATCTCCTAGAGACCCTGCTTTCAATTCCATTAGATATATATGCAGAAGTTGAATAGCTGTATCATTTGGTGGTTCTATATTTAATTTTTTGTGGAGCCACCATGCTGTTTTGCATAATGGTTGCACCATTTTATAATCCCTCCAAGAGTGCACAAGGTGTTAAGCATCTTTTATCTACTTGTTGGCCATTTGTATATCCTCTCTGGAGGAATGTTTAAGTCCTTCACCCATTTTTTAATTGGGTTATTTGATTTTTCTTTGGTAAGATGCCATTTGGTTTTTATTTTTTTTTATTTTTATTTATTTATTCGGCAGAGAGAGAGACAGCCAGCGAGAGAGGGAACACAAGCAGGGGGAGTGGGAGAGGAAGAAGCAGGCTCCCAGCGGAGGAGCCTGATGTGGGGCTCGATCCCATAACGCCGGGATCACGCCCTGAGCCGAAGGCAGACGCTTAACCGCTGTGCCACCCAGGCGCCCCGCCATTTGGTTTTTAAAATGTGGATTGGCAACTTAGAACTACTCACAGATCAGGTGTGATAACGCCGGGATACAAAAATGGAAAGAGCGGAGTAGAGCGCCTGCAGAGCTGCCTCACTCACCCATTTCTAGCTGTTGCCAGTACAGCTGGCTTAGTTGAGGGCTTTGTAGTCCAAAGAGCATTTGAGGCCTCAGATTCATTCTTCTACTCTTCCTCCTCTTCCCCATTACCTGTGGGGGTAGACAAGATGATAACTGGGGTGTTAAAATTCTTAGTTTTGAGAGTATTGCCTTTTACCACCTGACCTCGAGCAGCTAACATTTCCTTCGATCCTAAGTAATACTGACCCCTAGAGTGAGAAGTCTTTGTCGATGGCTAATAAGAAGCACTCCACAAAAGCTTTGTCAGATCTTTGGTTTTTTAATTTTTACAAATTTTTCCTCCTTTTGCTCTTCATACTGGTGGTATGACTCTCAAATCCTGAGCCTAAAGATTCGCTCTTTTACTGCTGCTTCACACAAGTCCTTCAGTAGGTGTGTTGTACTTTGCCCTGGAGATAGATGGCAGTTGTTGTGTTTTAAAAACCTACTCACATGAGGAAATAGAAGCCAAAGTTCATTGGACAGCGTATTTGTTGTCGTTTTAAATTCACAGAGCAAACAGAACACCCAGTTTAAATTCAGTGAATTTTTATTTCTGTAAAACCAGCTGAAGTTTTGGGTTAAATGCCAGCTTTAAAGAAGTATTACCCAACTGATTTGTTTATTCGTTGTGGCTTTTCTAGTGATATGGTGGTAGTAATTAAAAGAAGTAATGTGATTGTGGTGGTTGAGGTTGAAGGATACTGTGGACTGTGCTATAACATGCATAGAATTACTTTTAGATTTCAGGTACTTGATATTTTTAATTTTTTTTTTTTTTGCATCTTATGGATACTGTTTGGCAGATGACCAGTCCTCAGGGAGCTCATCTTAGTTATTTGGAGTTATATATTATCACCATATGGTGCCGTGACTTAAAATGCCCTAATGCTAATAGCACTCTACGAGGTAATAAGAGCAACAAGTAAAATCCAGTTAAAACCAAATACGAATGGGTGAGGAATGTGACCCAGAAAGAGGGAGGAATTCGTAGTGCTCGCAGTAGAACTCAAGATAACCAGTCCAGTGTTGCCTTTGTGCTTGGCTATCCATGGCGTCGGCATTGCTTTCCGGTGTGTTGTCAGGTCTTGATGGCACATTACCAATCTCTTCGTTTGCTAAGATACTGAAAAGAGCTGAGTGTGTGAACAGGGGAGGTAATGCAGAAGACTAAGGTAACTTCAGAGCTACAGTGTGGGAAGCTGCCAAAATGTACAGAGCTACCCTAGGTCATTCTTAACCTAGATTATACAGAACTCGAGGATTGAAAATGCATTTGATAACATTATGACAATTTCATTGCAAAAGATTATCTCGGCCCTGTGGGGCTTCTCATCACCCATCTCTCTGATTATGGTTGGTCATTTGGTTGTGAAAAAACACAAACCCAAAGAACAGGTAAAGTGAAAAGATAAAACTAACTTATGGTTGGTAATTAGTAGGTCAGAATTCGTTAATGTCATCATTATCAAAAGGGTGTAAGATTTCCCCTCCAAATGATACCATTTCATAAATTTATAATGTATACAACTATCAGGTGTTTTCATTATTCATTTATTTATGTTGCATGGGAAAAGTAACATTTTTATCCTATAATTTCACTACAGTGTTACTCTTTAACAACATTAATGTCATTTGAAATAGAAGTTCTCTTCCCATTTGATTGCTTCAGATTCCACATTTTAAACATTAGAGTGGTACATATGGCTCTGAGACTGATTTGGTCACCATTTCTCTGATCCATTTTGTATTTGGTGGGGAAAGATTTGCTAGGAAATGTGACTGAAGCGATCACTACAATTTTGGCTGGATAGTAGCTTTTAGAATAGCATTAGACTTCATTGTCCATGTACCTTTTTATCAGAGTAACTTAAAATTTGATCATGATTTGTGTGATAGTAAGTAAGCTTTTTCTAATTAGGGAACACATAAGATTTTGATAGTATTCAAAAATCAATGTAATTCACCACATTACCTGTAAACGTAGAAAAATCATATGACTATCTCAATATATTCAGGCGAAGCATTTGTTAAAATCTAATATCTGTTCATGATACAATGCTCTTAACAGACGAAACTAGGGACTTCCTAAATATGATACCAAGTTCTGGTGAGGATAGAGAGCAAATGGAATTTTCATGTGTTTCTGGTGGGAGTGCAAAATGGTACAATTTCTTTGGAAAACAGTTTGGCAGTGTCTTATAAAGATAAGTGTACACTTCTCATATGACTCATCAGCCCTACTCTTAGGTGTTTACTTAAAAATGCAAACTTATGTTCCTGCAAAAACCTGTATTCAAATGGTTATGCAGCTTTATGTGTAATCACCAATAACTAGAAAGAACCCAAATTTCCTACAACTGGTGAATGCATATACAGAGTGTGGTACATCCCTACGAACTATTGATGTATAGTTTAATAGATAGATAAATCTTAAAGGCATTATAGTGAGTGAAAGAAGCCACTCTCAGAAAGTTATACACTGTGTGGTTCAATCTAAGTCATATTCTAGAAGGGCAAAACTGTAGGTTTGGAGAACAGGTGAGTGGTTGCCGGGGTTTGAGGGTGGGGGGAAAGTGTTGATTACAAAGGAGTGGATGGTTACATTTAGTCAAGACTCCTAGAACTGTACAGCAGAAAATATTAATCTTATTTTATGTAAATTAAAAATAATACTTTGTTAAAGGTAAGTTCAGTAATATTCCTAGATACCACGTCTGTATATGAAATATGTATTTCTGTGTGATGGTAATAACCGGAAGATGAAGTTTTGAGAAAGATGACATAATATCAAAAAATTCAAATACCTAGGACTAAATAAATCTAGTGAAAGATGTCTAAAATCATTACACAAGCTGATTCTAGAATTTATATGGAAACACAAACAGCAAGAATAGCCAAGGTAATAATATCAAAGAGAAGCAAAATTGCAGGATGTGCACTACTGGATATACAGTGTGGAATTAACAGGTCAGTGGAATAAAGACCAGAAATAGACCTACAAAAATAAATGTGTGTGTTTGCAATAAATATATAGAAGGATGTATATTTGTATGTACATGTATACATATACACACTTAATTTATAATTAAGGCAGCATTATACAGCAATGTGGAAAGAAAAATCTTTTGAGTAAATGATCCTGGGTCAATTGCATATGCTGTCCATACCAGAAAAAATCAGTTTTGACCCCTGTTTCACCTCATACATAAAAATAGATTTCAAGTCAACTGTAGATTTAAATGCGAACGTTTCTGGAGGGGCTCAACATATTAGTCATCAAAGAATGCTGAATAAAACCGTGGTGAATTTCCACTGCACGCTGACCTGGATAGCTAAAATTTAAAAGCAAACAAATACAACAGCAACAAAAACTTGAAAATGTCAAGTATCAGCGAAGACTTAGAACTAGTAATCTCCAACACTGATGGTGGAGTTGTAAATTGGTATAGCTACTTCGGAAATTTGATAGTATTGTAGTAAAGCTCCTCCTAGTCGTCATACCTCCGATCCAGTAAGTCCACTCTTCAGTGTGTACCCAGCAGAAACTACAAGAATGTTCATAGTACAATTTATAACAGCTCCAAACTGGAAACAACCTAGATGGCCTGCCAGTAGAAGAAAGGATAGGTACACTGTCATATATTCAGTGAAGGACTGTATAGCAGTGAACAGGGAAAACTATTGCTATTTACAACAACATGGGCTCAAATAATAGTGTCGAACAAGAGAGTTTAGACAGGCAAAAACAGGCAAAACTAAGTTGTGGTGTAAGAAGTCGAGATAGCCGTGACCTTTGTAGGGAAGGAGATTAATTGACGGGGCAGTATATGAGGCCAGCTTCTGGAGTCTTCTATTCCTTGATCAGATGGTAGTTGCATGAATATGCTAACTCTGTTAAGAGTTCTTCGATTGTATGCTCATATTTGTATGCTTTTTAGTATGCATGTTGTATTTGACTTTTTAAAAGTTTATTAAGAGAGATTTTGAGTTAACTAGGACAGAATGGCATCCAGATTGTATCAGTTTCTTTTTTCACTAGGAAAGTTTATATTACCAGTGTTGTAGGAGAGAAAATTATTCCTATCTACAAATAAATAACTAGCTTCATAAATACATATAGAGAACAGTTTTAAATCCTTTCCTAAGTCAACGCATGCCTGAGCGGCTTAGGTTTCCATTGCTTTTGCTGTTAGGGAGAGCCCCATTCTTCCTATATCCCTGTTTTATTTATTTATTTATTTATTTATTTATTTATTTATTTATTTATTTATTCGACAGAGATAGAGACAGCCAGTGAGAGAGGGAACACAAGCAGGGGGAGTGGGAGAAGAAGAAGCAGGCTCATAGTGGAGGAGCCTGATGTGGGGCTCGATCCCATAATGCCGGGATCACGCCCTGAGCCGAAGGCAGACGCTTAACTGCTGTGCCATCCAGGCGCCCCTGTTTTGTTGTTTTCTATTTCACAAAATAATACATTTTTGAAATAAGTCACAGAGATGAAAAGTACAGCATAGGGAATAGAGTCAGTCATATTTTAATAACATCATATGGTGAAAGATGGTGACTACACTTATTGTGGTGAGCACTGAGTAATACACAGAATTGTCAAATCATTGTGTTATACGCTTGAAACTAATATGACCTTGCATGTCAACTATACTTCAGTAAAAAGAGAACTTAAAGAAAAAGAAAATATTTGTGGAAACCATTCGACATCAGTACATATAAACATCTTTCTTTTTAGACAGCCATAGGGAATAATACCACATTGGTAATAATATACTTAACCCGTTAATTGGTCACTGACTCGAGATTGTGTCTGTTTCTGACTTTTTACAATATTAAACATGTTTTTCAGTGAACAGTATTTCACATATAATATATTGGGCAAATATTTATATGGGATAAATTATTGGAAGTAGAATTTTTGTATCTTAGCGTATGTATATTTTCTTTGTTTTTGTGTTTTAAACTTTTTCTTTGGAAATAATTTTAAACATACAGAGAAGAAAAAAATCAACATATACTGTTAACAGTTTGCCCCCTTTGCTTTCTCATCTGCTCTGTCTTCATGTATATACATGATATATTTTTCCACTTGAGAATAAGTTGGACACATCATGGCCCTTTATCCCCATCCACTTCAGCGGCTCCGCAGAGAACAAGGGCATTCTACCCATAGTAGAGCTGTTAACTCCAGTAAACCTAACATTGATTTAATACCCCTATCCTTTCTGTCTTTTGTATTTCGTCTTGCCAGTTGATCCAATAAGATTCTTTATAGCATGTTTTCCCTCTAGTATGGGACCCAGTTGAAGATCAGATACTGCATTTACTTGTCATGTATCTTTTTCATTTCCTTTTATTTGGTATAGTTTCTTGGCCTTTCTTTGTCTTTTTTTTTTTTTTAAATAACAGCTTTATTGGGTTATCATTCACATACCATGCAATTTACCCTTTAACAAAATTGAGATCTAATTCACAACTACAAAATCCATTTTTTTAATTAAAAAAAAATTTTATAACGATTTTATTTGTCAGAGAGAGAGAGAGCGCGCACAAGCCGGGGGAGCTGCAGGCAGAGGGAGAAAGAAGCAGGCTCCCGGCTGAGCAAGGAGCCCGATGCGGGACTCGATCCCACCACCCTGGGATCATGACCTGAGCCGAAGTCAGATGCTTAACCACTGAGCTGCCCAGGTGTCCCTAAAATTCATTTTTTTAAAGTTAAAAAAAAATCAGTGTTTTTTAGTATACCCATGGAACTATGCAAGCATCACAACTAACTCCAGAACATTTTTTTTAACTTTATTTTTTAAATTTTTATTTATTTATTTGTCGGCGGGGGGGGAGCATGCAACCAGGGGGAGCAGCAGGCAGAGGGAGAAGCAGGCTCCCCGCTGAGTAAGGAGCCCAATTTGGGGCTCGATCCCAGGACCCTGGGGATCATGACCTGAGCTGAAGGCATATGCTTAACCAACTGAGCCACCCAGGTGTCCCTAACTCCAGAACATTTTTATCACCCCCCAAACACGGTACACATTAACAGTCATTCCCTGTCACCCTCATCCTCCCACCCCAGGCAGCCTCTGGCAACCACTGATCTTTCATCTCTATAAATTTGCCTATTCTGGGCATTTCATATATACAGATTCATTTACTATGTAGCCTTTGTGTCTGGCTTCTTTCACTTAGGATAATGTTTTCAAAACTTGTCCATGTCATAACAGGTAGCAATATTCATTTGTTTTTATGGCTGAATAATATTCCATTGTGTGGATATATACCATGTTTTGCATAGCCATTCATCATGTGGACATTCTTGTACAATTTTTTGTGCCTGTTTTCAATACTCTCTTATCTAAATTCTGATCTAGGCTTCATATGTCATTATACCAGTCAGCAGAACTTTCTTGGTCATTGTTTCCTTTAGTGTTTGTAATGGGTCATGAGTAATCAGAGACACAATTGTTGGAAGACATGGCAGTTTTGTCATTCTAAAGTGGTCTGTTGACTAAAAAGTTTGAGGATCGTAAAGTCTAGGCAGCTAACTTCTGTCTACAACTCTTCTAGTTTGTCCAGCTCCTGAGCGCTACACCTTTTGCCTACCTTACTGGGCCTTGCAATAATGCAGACTAGTTTTACTAAGACTTCCTCTTTTACTTTCCTGCTTACGCTTTGTAGGAGATGCCAACGGGCAGAAATGTCAGTGTGATCTTGTCAGAAAACTGTCAGAGTCGTAAAGCCGTCCTTCCCTTTTACGCTTCTCTTTGGGTTTGTATTTGTGATGGGGGAGGGGGCTGCGTGTACCTGGGATCTGAAGGAAGGGGACTGTCTTGCCTCTGCCCCCTTTCCTTCTGCTGAGTCTGTGCTGCAAACTGCCTACCTCCTGAGGATGAATCTGTGTTCAGTGTTTCCTGGCAGGAAGCAGTCAGCCTCGGGGTCCAGCGGAAAAGAGGTTGCCTCCAGAGTTTGTAAAAGAGTGTGCTGGCTAGTAATGTCCCTGCTCCCTCCAAATTTCTCTTGGCCAAAAATTATTTGTGAATACAAAGAGATTGTATAGCACCCTAAGAAGTTGGGGTAGGAGAGCATCCAGGGTAAATACAGGTCGGTGAGATTTATCATCTCCTCCTTGTTGACTTTCAGACGCCACCACTAGAAATTCTTTCTCTTCTCCCAGTCTTGGTGCACCCCTCTCCACAGCTTTCCGGGTATCTGGTGCACACATTTTATTTCTATGGTGTTGTGTCATCCAAAGATGCCTGGACAGAAAGGTTTGCGTAATCCAGATGTTCAGAAATGGTGATATAAGTGAATGAGCCGCCGGTCTGACCCAGTACTCAAGGGGGAGAGTCGCGTGAGCATTTTCTAGTCTGGTGTTTCTTCTCTTGTATGTCAATAAGGTATATTATGAATAGAAATTTCTGACTCTGGTTGAATGCTACCTTTTCTCCACCCCACCCCCCCGCTCTTTCTTTTTCTTTTTTAAAGTAACTACTGGCACAACCCTAAGAAGGGTGGAGATGTCCTTTATTTAATGTAATAAAGATTGTTTGGCTGGTGGCCCAAATCTTGGTTTCCATCATCAGCTTATTAAATGAAGTTTTACAGGATTGGATCAGAGGGAGGGATTACAAAAGATTGTATGCCCTGTGATTTGTCCTTAGTAATGGGAAATTCCTGGGTGGAGATATTTATTTAACTTGCATTCATTCACAGGTGAACACTGAACTCTGTCTTGTCTCCCTTCAACCTTGAAAAATCTTTTCTTGATACATCTAAAAAACAGTGAAGAAAGATTGGAAACTAGATTGCTTTGACCATAAACTGTTTTATGAAGCCAGAACAGGGTTTTGTGCCCCAGCACATCCTTGTGGACTTTTGTTGGGTATCATAAGTGAATTGTGGTCCTTCATTATTATTGGAATTATAGGAACTATGATATTGAGAACGTGTTCTGTGACTTGATGGTATAGTCAGAACCCGACTTTGAGCAGATATCGCTTCAAGATGTAGGTGAGATGGATTTCAGTATAATGTGTGTCACCCAATTTCTCCTTTTCTCCTTAAACTCTGCCTTCCAAGTGGCCTGTCTTTTGCGACCCTTCCTTGGGAGGCAGTAAAGGATCCACCACTACCTACTTGTGTAAAAAATGCTGATGCCTGGGTCCCACTCCCCGGAGATTTTGACTTACTGGTCTGAGATACGTCAGGCTATTTAAGAATTCCACAGGTGATTTTAATGTGCAGCCAGGGTTCAGAACTGTGTTAGCCAAAATGCTCCTCCATTAATCCTGGATTGAGTTATTCCCTTTTTAGCAAGTGTTACAATTTGTAAAGTACGATTCTTCTGCATACTTAACTGTGTTCTCACAGTGACCCAGTGAAGCAGACAAGCTTCTGCTTTCAGAGTTCCTTATTCTTCATGAATGTTCTGTGGGGCTTGTCGTCTCATCATTTTGTTCTCTACTTCTTACATGGCTATTTCTTCTTTTTTATTTATTTATTTTATTTTATTTTTTTAAGATTTTCTTTATTTATTTGACAGAGAGACAGCCAGTGAGAGAGGGAACACAAGCAGGGGGAGTGGGAGAGGAAGAAGCAGGCTCTCAGCAGAGGAGCCTGATGTGGGGCTCGATCCCAGAACACCGGGATCACGCCCTGAGCCGAAGGCAGATGCTTAATGAGCCACCCAGGTGCCCCTATTTCTTCTTTTTTAAAAAATATTTTATTTATTTAACTTAAAAAAAAAAAGATTTTATTTATTTATTTGTCAGAGAGAGAGTGGGCAAACAGAGGGAGAAGCAGGCTCCCCATACGGGACTCGATCCCACGACTCTGGGATAATGACCCGAGCTGAAGGCAGACACTTAACAGAGCCACCCAGGCGTCCCTAATATTTTATTTTTAAATAATCTCTACACTCAATGTGGGGTTCAAACCCACAGCCTTGAGATCAAGAGTCATAGGTGCCCCTAACGTGGCTATTTCTCTGCAGATAGTGATGAGGCCATCTCCCCTCACAGCCACACATACCAGGTGTTTAAAAGGATGTATTTTTTTCTCATCTTTTGAAATCTGTTGCTTTCTGTGCCTTTCAGGAGCCTATTAAAATTTGCAAATGTTTGGTAAGACCTATAGAGTTGTGGAAAGCACTGCTTTGTGGGAGCTCTGGTTTCTGTTCCACCATTAATGAATTATGTGACTTTGGGCAAGTACTTAACATTTTATAAAAGGGATGTTACTGACCTGTCAGAAGGCAAGTACTAGGAGTAGAATGGAATGCCTGCTTCAGCTATGAGACTTGAATTTCTCTCAGACTGACATCCCGTTCTTCCCATTATTGGCAATTCCCATTGCCATTTTCAGTTCAAACACAGCTTTTGTACCTTTTGTCCTCCAGGTGCGAGAGAGAGAGAGAGAGACAGAGAGAGAGAGACTGAGAATCAGTAGGTCTTGACAACTGATTGAATGTGAACATTGAGAGAACCAAATGTATCTTTAGGACCGTGTTTTTCAAACTTGCCTGACCCGAAGAACCTCCTTGGACATTTATTAAATGTCACAGTCTCCACTTGAGACCTCAAGTATCAGTCTCCAGGAACGGAGCCTGGGTGATCATTTTTATCATATTTTAAATCAAATTCCTTAAGTGATCCTTGGAAGAAGCAACTGAGAATTTGCTCTATAGGAAATTGAATATAGTAGGTGGTCAATAAACGAACACATGTCTATTCCACTAATCTATTTAATTTTTCTTCTGGAGCTTTACATTTTAGCTACGGTCCAAAACCCCAGAATTCAGAAGGATGAACACTATTTGCAAGAGAACAAACTGAACATTTACATTTTGCTTAGAGGGCCTTTTAGTCTCTGATAGTGTTCTGTGATGCTTAATTATATTGATAGCAAATGGTGGTAGGTTTCTTCTGTGCCTATTTGGGAATGTGTGCAGTGAGATAAAACACTGGAGCCTTGTAAGCATTATCGTTGGAGTCTATGCCATGGACTACCTTTTATATGAGATGGTGAAACTAGATATTTTGGTATTTAAGTCATTGAGTTCTTAATAGACAATCCTGCGGTCTACTTTATACTAAATTTCACTTTTGGCAAACTTATTTGATTTGTAATGATTGTGCTTTCAATTTTAATTTTGACTCAGTGGTCTTTGGTACTGCAGGTTACCTCTGGAAAAGGGACATTGCCCTGTACTAAATCGTATATGTTTATATTGCTTTGTATGGACTACATATGAATGCTTCCCACCTTGAAGCAGGGCTGTTATAGGGATATGTAATTAAATTTTTACAAATCTCTCATTTTTTTTCACACTACTGAGCACTGTTGGATGAATCCCATGACTCTGTATTGAAACTTATTTTGATTAGTGATTCATACAAAATAATTACTTTCTTCCTCTGAATAGCATGACATGAGTTACCAGTGATTAAAATATATATATGTCTTAGATTTTTTGTTGCAGAAGATATATACCTTTTATATGTGCATATATATATGTGTGTGTGTAATATTTATATATATATAAAATGGAAATGTTAGAAATTACTGAAAAATATATAGGAGGAAGTCACCCATAATGCCAGCATTCAGTATCTACCTCTGTTTGCGTTCTGCTTTACTTATTTTGACCTTTTAATATGACTAATGCTTCTGTTTCATGAACAATGACCTGACTAGTAAAACTTGAACTTGTACATACTGCTCATTTTGCTTGATATTGGTTCATCTGAAGCAGGGACAGAATAAGTTACCGAGATGTTTCTGGATGTTTTTATCGTAGAATGACTTGATAATGTAGTCTACACAGCCGTTTCCGCAGACACCTTCAGTCAGGAAGTCAGTTATTTAATAAGGGCGTGTTTTGTGCCAGGCATACTGCCTTGGATTTAGACCATCACCAGTTCCTTGGCTCCTTCCTTTGCTGTCAGATTTTGCAGTCCCCACTCTAGGCAGAGCCTGTCTTTAGACAACGAACACTGTACAGGTTCTAACTAGTCGTCTCCTTGCTTCGATTTTCTCCTTATTTCGATCCATAGAAAGTTACTGGTGAAATTCTTCCAGCAGTGTTCTCATGTTCCGTTCATAAGGCTCGCGTTGTGTGGCTTTGGACTTTCAGGAATCCGCACCGGCTGGCCCATTCCACTTCACCAACCAGTTCTGTTCCTCGCTGTTATAATCTGTGCTCTAGCCAGGAAAATCTGCACACAGTTTGTCTCTCTACTTTTGCTCATGCGTGATCTTCATCTGGAATTTTCTTCCCTCTTCTCTCTGGCAGTTCATGTCCCTGTTTTCCTTCAAAATCCTTCTTCGACTTGCTGTATACCTGCTAGCGTGTTGTCCTTTTATTTTTGCACAAATGTGCTTTTTCAACTAAATAATATCGGGGCTTTCCGTCCATTCTGTTTTTTCTCCCCCACAGTACCCCATATTGTTTTAGAAACCTAAGTTAATTCAACTTAAACCAATACAGACACAGGTATTTTTCAGAGCGGGACATTGAGGCTTCGATAGGAACGTGTCCCCTGCTTACCTGCTGCCCGTGGCATGCCTGCGCCTGGCTGACGTCACACCAGAATGCAGTACCGTCCCATAGGCGACACAGTAACCTCTTAAAAGAGAACCAGATAACGAATAGGAACACCATCCTCTTGCACTTTCATTCTTGAGCAAGTGTTTTCAGGAAATCTGTTTTTTTGCAGTCATGGGTATTTATTTTATTCTGTGAATTCTAATCCATTACTATCTATTTGCTCTTCAAATTGGGAAATCGTTTTAAAATATGAGCCAGTAGAACTGGGAGCTGAGGTAGGGGCCTGTAGTTTCTTCGTTTTCACTCTGTCTTTTCTTCTCCTTGAAGGTCCTCGGGATGGGCTTGGGCTCAACTGAGAAGAGAACTAGTGGCCCTCTGAGGCCGGTGGTGCAGGAGGAAGGGCAGGGCGGGGACGCTGTGGGCACAGGTGTCAGTCAGACCCTTGATGAGGACAGCTTCATCCACACTTGCAGAGCTTGCTTTCTGCTTTAAAAATCTGAGCACTAGATGACAAAATAATTCCGATCTTGTTCATTTTCTAAGCAATCTAGTATGGAAACATTGAGGATTTGGGTCTTCCTCTGAGGTTTAGAGAGTGGTTTTACCCGTGGTATCTAGATCATCAGATGGGCACTTGAGAGCTGGTGAGAACGGAGGAGACTAGGTTAATCATTTCAGTGTAGCCATGTGTGAAACACTCAACCGGAGATCATTTCTCTCTCCTCTGAAATGAAACTTTTTATTTTACAGTAACAAATAAAAGATTTCCAAGGTTGATTGAACACCTGACTCTATGGATGACTGTCTCAAAGCGGTCTGGAGCAGTTGTGGGTGCTCCCTATAATAGCGACCCTTATCAAGGGCCTTGGCAGTTCTCCCCCCAACAAAGAAAGTGGGTTCATGATAAGGGCTGAACCGGAGAAGAGTCTTGGGTATCATCGGGAAGGGAGAAATGAAGATGAAGATGAAGGGGAGAGGAAGGGAGGGAGAGAGACAGGGGAGCAGCAGAGCTTCTAAGAACAAATAAGGGCAGGGACACAGCACAGTTAGATGATGGGACGGAGCCAAGTTACGGGGAAAAGATAGACGGCGAAAAGGACAGAATGGAAAAAGTAACTGTAGGATGAGCACAGGGAGGATTCTGATCCCGGAGGAGGCTGTCCCGGGGTGCTGCGACTCTTTGCTTGGGTCCCGGCCTTGCCACCCACTTTGCCCTGTGGTGCAGCTTCCCGATATCATTAGCTCCCCGGGCCCCAGAAGGGGAGGTGGGAGGACAGATGCAGGGACTTAAATTAGCACAGCCTCGGAGCCTGGAGTGAGCAGTGCTGCTGCTGCCGCCCCATCTTCCTCTGCCCCTGGCCTCCCTCCCTCGATATTTTTTTACCTGGTAGAGTCACAAGCCTAGAGGGGGCTCCTGCGTGCCTTGCGGCGGGGCTGGCAGAAAAGTGGAAGTCATTGTCTTGGAGCAAACCTTAGAAATCCCTTACCACAAAAGAAATGACCTGCAACCGTCGCCCCACTCTTTGTGGCCCCACTGCCCAGGAGTTACCCGTTCTGATTTGTGTGTTGTAGGACATAAGCTGTAAGTCCTTAACATGATGGCTCCATGGTCAGATCAGTCCTGGCGCACTGTCCTGAGGAAGCACCGTGCTGAGGCCCGGGATGCGCTGACCGTGACATCATCATGTCCTCAGATGTTAAGTGATGACAGGAGTCCTTCCTTCACAGGTCTTGGGGATGTCAAGTGACTCTTGCTGTGACATTTTAGTGTCTTTGTAGAAGAGCTGAAATTAGGAACAGGGTCTCCTGAATCCTTTCTAGTCTTGTGGTCCACGGTGGTTGTTGTCTTTAAAAACAATACACCATAAAACCTTACTTGTTTCTAAATTCCCAGATTTGTTTTGGGCGTCGAGCGGCAAAGAAAACGAGCAGGCCTCGGATGGAGGTGATGGGCACAGAGGGAAAGAAGCCTGTCCTGGAGGTTTTTGTGGTTGTAGACTTAGGTAGCTCCTGCTTTCACTGTTGGTGGTGCTGAGCAAGGGGCCTGCAGCTACCCCCGGGCCTGGCTGGTGGCCCGAGTGGGAGGCCCCGGAGTTATTTTTAGCCTCAGGGCCTTGGAAGCAGGTGTGGTCCAGGCTTGAAGGCCACGCCTGGAATGTGTTCAAGTCTTGTTGTGCGTGTCTGTTTAGGAGCTCAGAATAGTGACGAGGCTGCTGTATATACTTTGTTAAAAGAATTTGTGCTTTTCCAGCGAGAGGAATGAAAGTCATACTGGGTTTCATTTGTGATGCTTTAAGCAGGTTTATTTTGGAAACCTTATAAGTTGAAATACATTTTAAGAGTATTAGGGAATATATTAATTTTTTTAAAAGAAAACTAGCTATAAATTCTTTGAGTACAGAAGAAACCCTTTGTATGAAGAGTCATACCCCAACTGACCTACTGCAAGGCCAGCTTTATAGTTCTAAGTGTGTGATTTAAAATTTAATTTTTCCTGTCTCCCTCCCCCCAACATTATTGTTATTGAAAATCATTCTCTGTAACTTCCTTTGTGAAGCAGAAAAACAGCTTTTACCTTGAGGGTAAACATCAGTTTTCCTGTATTGTATTTGCTCATCTTTTTACCTTGTTCCAACCCACGGTTTTCTTAACAGTCCTGATAAGGAGCAACGTACAGGACTGCTGTGGCCACGTTAGTGGCTCTGTGTCACACCCTTCTTCTGAGACTTTTTTCTACTTCCCAAGATTGTGGAAAAGAATATAATAAATATTACGTTTGGTTACCCCGCAAAACTATTGTGACACTTTGAATGTATCCATCCTGTGTGCATGTGTGTATGTCGCTGTTGGGCAGGTCCTACTTTACCTCCTGTTTTGTAACTTGATTTTATTCTCTTCATGTATCATGACCATCTTTCATTGTCAAGAAGTATGCTTTTACACCATGATTTAAAAATGCTGCTTGGTACTGTGTTGCAGGATTTATTATAATTTGTAAGTTACTTGGTCCCCTTCTGTTGCATGTGTAGGCTTTTCCCAGTATTTCTCATGTGTCTTTTAACTGAAAGATGAAGTAGTTTCTTGGCAGTCTCTTGGAAAACATCCTTGTAAGCCATTTTGAAATTATCTTCAGGAGAATACAGTTTGGCATTCTCGCTTTACTTCTTTTAGTATTAAGAGATTTAAAGTAGATAACATTCCAGTACAAACTTGGGCTCAAGTGGATGTGATGGAAGGTTTGGTGTTGATGGTTTCTAATTGTTTTCCAGTGTTTGTTCCTAGAACCTTCTGATCTTCATTGGAAAAATTAAATTATATCCTCTCTTTGGAACACTAGACTGTGTTCCAAATTGTCCAGATGTCTGTCCTGGTCATTATATCCGTAGTAATTTCACTCTTTGTCAGGAAAGTACACCTTATCTTTCATGTAGTGGAATTTTGTTGTATTGGGATGGAGTGGGCTAAAAGTGGTGCATGGATAAAGGTCATAAGCTTGCCTTAGTGTTAACCAACCCCTTGAGTACAGTGATCTAACAGAGTCCTTGTGGTAAGTATTTGATACACCTTCTGACAGGGAGAACTCCTTGAATGCATTTAAATAAATTTGGCACATCTGGTGAGAGCTTGGAGGCTCTGTGCCCCTTCCCACATACCTTCCCTATCCATCTCTTTCATGTGGCTATTCTGGATTTTTATTCTTTTACAATAAACTGGTGATATACTAAAAAAAAATTTTTTTTTTAATTTAAAGATCCTTTAACCTGCTTCCTTCTGGTTCAGATGTGTCCGAGCACACGTCTTGTTTAACCTGTCTTTGATATTTTCCTGCATTCAGTGCTGCATTTGCTACATTCTGCATTCTGTGCTATAAAACCAGGATTCCATTCTTAGATACAACACATTTGTAGAGTTGGAAAAATTGTATTAAATTGATATTAATAGTAATCTTTCTTATTACAGTCTTTTCGTACAGAACCTTCTTTTTATTCATTTGCCAAGGAACGCACTAATACAGGAACCTCAGCTTCTCCCTTTGTAGTTTTAAGAACAAACTATACTGAACTTATGTGTGTATGTATTTCACACCAAAGTTAAATCTTTGAGTGCCTGGAAATGCTTCATTTCCAAAAGATATAACCATCATTCTGAAGAAAGACGGAGCACCTGCCACACCCTCTGTCCATACTCGCCCAGTTCCGCGTTACCTTGGCCAGCGCTATTTTCATTGGCCTCAGGCCGTTGAGGGAGAGAGCCAGTCTTCCTGGTATCTGCAGAGCTCACTCTCCCCTCCTCTTGATTTGTACTTCGCCATCAGAGCAGGACCCTCTCTGACTACTCTGTTTAAAATTGCGTCTGCGCCGCAGCTCTCCTTCTCCCTTCCCTGCCTTGTTTTTGCTCCATAGCGCTTGCCACCGTCTGTCCCACAGCCTGTTGTGTTGTTGCTGTTTCTTGCGTCTCCCATCGCCGAATTAGAAGCTCCAGGAGAACAGGACTTCTCCCCTAGCTCATTTATGCTGCCTTTCTCCGGCCGTGCCTAGCACTTACTAGGTGCCCAACAACTATCTGTTAGTTGAGTGAATGAGTTACAGTAGGCCTGACAGGTGCTCAAGGAAACCAAGATGTCCAAGTTAGTCCCCATCTGACCTCTGGTGTGGTCTGAATCTTTCCTCTCCTGCCTCCAGCCCACGTTTATTGCAGTTACCTTTCCAAAACATTGTGTCTTGACTCTCAGATTACACCAACCACGGGCCACTTTATCTCTTACCCAGAGACTTCATCCAAGGATCCTCCCATTCCCATTCTCTTAAGACCACCTCATATCCAGGCCCCTCTTCCAGGGAGTAGAGTCCTTAGTTGGACTAAGGTGCCTGGAGAAAGCATTACATGTTAGAGGGTAAGTCAGGGAGCTGTGGGTGCAAGGAGTATGTCTAGACCAGGCACATGATGTGGTGGAGGGAGGGAGATGCTTAATGGAATAATTTAAAAACAACCTTAATCCTTAGAAAATTTTCTGTTTGGGCACTAGCTTGAAGGCTATGTTATGAGTAGTGAAGAAAGTCAAAGGAAAGAAATTTTTCCTTTTAGCTAATTACTTTAGAGGCAAATACTGGTTTTTGTATAGTCAGGCTGTACATTGTTCTTTTAATTAAAACAGATTCCACTTGTTCACCTTATCATTAAAATAGGCTTATGGTCCTCTGACATAACTGATTCATTCATTCATTTCATCAGTCTCTGCAGAGTAGAGTGAATTTCAGTAAATAAAATGCCACGAATTTCCATGATAAAATCATAGATAAATTTCCATAGGTAACCAAATGAAGTCTAAAACATGAAATAAATTATACATAAACTTAAAAATTATATATTAAAGGGGAAGGTTCTTATATAATTTATTTAATATTAAATATTAAAATACAAAATTGGTAAAATGTGACATATATTTCTTAAGGGGGTTTGCCCATTTTGTTTACTGACCCGTATAATCATTTTATTATACTAAAATGTTGTCACAGCCTAGCTCTTCTCCCTTCATAAATAAGGCTTTTTTAAAACGTTCATTTCTGAAAGTGGGATACTCTGCAAATATTTGTTTAGTGGCCCTGGTTAAGGTTACTAGTCTTTGGTCTGATAAATACTGGTTTCTTGACCTTTTTTTTTTAGAGAAATAGAAAGTTTTATTATATGCATGGAAAAGGGTTCTTTAGTTGTCTTCTGAAGGGCCTACTGCCACCCAGATTTCCTTGATGGTAAGACTGGGGCACCCCATCATTCTCCTCGGAAGAGTCTTCCAGCTGTTCCAGCCACCTGCCCCGTCTCCTGGGCATCTGGGCTGGGCCAGGGCTCTGCACCATGGTCCCCAGGCAGCCAAGAGGGCAATGGGAAGAAATCACATCGTGGTGTTTTAAGTGAAAGAAGAAAGCAGGATGCACAGTATATGTACTGTGTAACCAGTTGAACAAAGGGGGTAGGGGGAAAGACTATGTATTTTTGTCTTATTCTGTATTCATTAAAAGAAAATCTTTGGAAGAAATCAGAAGAAATTGTTCACATGGTTTCCAGTAGAGGGCGAGGGGAGGGCCTGGGCAGGTGGGACAAGGGTAGGAGAAGGATTTTCAGTGTTTTCCTGTTTTTCACTTAATGTATTTGTTGGAGTTTCATTATCATGGCAATTTTTTTTTTAAAGATTTTATTTATTTGACAGAGAGAGACAGCCAGCGAGAGAGGGAACACAAGCAGGGGGAGTGGGAGAGGAAGAAGCAGACTCCCAGCGGAGGAGCCTGATAATGGGGCTCGATCCCAGAACGCCGAGATCACGCCCTGAGCCGAAGGCAGACGCTTAACAACTGTGCCACCCAGGCGCCCCTATCATGGCAATTTTTAATAGCTTTGTTGAAGTGTAACAAACATACAGTAAACTGTGCATATTCATGGTTTGCATACATTTTATAACTTTTTTGAACCCGTGACTATGTTATCTATTAAAAATGGAAAGAAAAGGGGCTCCTGGCTGGCTCAGTCAGTGGAGTGTGTGATTCTTGATCTCGGGGTCATGAGTTCGAGCCCCACATTGGGTGTGGAGATTACTTAAAAAAATAAAATCTTGGGGTGCCTGGGTGGCTCAGATGGTTAAGTGTCTGCCTTCCAGTCGGGTCATGATCTCCAGGTCTAGGAATCCAGCCCCACGTCGGGCTTCCTGCTCAGCGGGGAGTCTGCTTCTCCCTCTCCTTCTGCCTCTCCCCCTGCTTGTGCTGTGTCTGTCTCTCTCTCGTGAATAAATAAAAAAATTTTTAAAAATCTTTTAAAAAGGAAAGAAAAGAGTTAAAATTTTAAAAAATCATTTAAATAAGTCAATGAATAGTAAAGCTGGTCTGCTCTGGGTTTTGTAGTATGCATTTGGGCCTTATGGCTCAATCTAAGAATGTTTATTCCTTTTGACTTCTTGTAGAAATTTTGGGTAAGATTAGCTTTGCAGTTTTGCCAACAATAAAATGCTCTCTTGTCATCTTTTAAATCCTACCTGATGCAAAAGTTTTCAAAAACAAAACTGTCACATACGTGTTCCCAATCTCAAGGTATTGACATCTTCAGAGTGAACACTGAATGCCCAGAAATTTCTGAATTAGAGTTGCATCCTAGGATGAGGACTTAACCAAAATTCTCTAGCTGTAAATAAGGTTTAAGCTTATTGTTCCCCTATGCCCCTCACCCCCTTGGCAGGACTCTGCCTCTCACATAATTTATTTGGGATTACAAAACATCAGAGCTTGGGCATAAAGGTATAACAGGAGGGCTCCAGCTGGGTGTAACTCTATCCTCATTTCACATTCAGTGCTTTGCTTCAATTACATCCTTATATTAGGGTCACTTTGCCCAGAGCTTTTCTTGGTTCAGGGGAAGGGTCTTTTTGTATCTGGAAGTCCTGACTCTTGTTGTCTGGGTAGGGATGGCCATTTTCTGCCCAGTAGAGCTGTTTGCTGTAGCCTGTCTTTGGTTTCGGTGATTTGGGCTGAGGAGATTTGGATGAAGGGAGGCAAAGATGAGAACTTTCTAATTCAACGTTTGCATGTTTGTTGTCTTCTCCCTCCCTTTGTCCCTTGATCTGCTAACCCAGATAACTGCTTTGTCCCATCCGGATTTTATCACTGAGTGGAGCCAATCAGACTTGGATACCCAGTGCCATTGTTGGAATCCTCTTGCTCCTGTTCTCAGATTTCCACTTTCTGTGCCACTTGGGCACCCTCATGGACAAGTCGAGCCATTCTTTCTCCATCCAGTTTCATTATGGGAACGGGTACTCAGGGAAAACAGGGTAACCCAGTAGTGGGAGTCCTGGTCTGGGACTCAGACAATCTGAGTACAGGACCTCACACTGCTGCGAACTATGTCACTGAGCAGTCGGGACTCGATTCGATGCTTCACGCTTGGTAGGCACTTTGCCAGAGTATATTCGTTGATTCACTATACAGAGTCTCCGTTTTAGTTTCTTCAGTTGGAGTTAGAGATGGTTTTTGTAACTCGTTGCCAGTAAGCTATACTAATAATACATTAATTAATGAAGACAACAAATGGACAAGAAGTGTATTCTGTGGAGCTGATTTGTAAGGTGCAGTGGTGGAAGAGATGATTTCTCAGGTGCCTCTAACTCCGTGTGTGTCTGGCTCGGATTTCGAGAAAGGGCACAGATCAGTTGAAGCTGGATTATACAGGAGGGTGGAATTGCTTCTGTGTTTATCTGCTGAATGAGGTCTTTTAGATTCCAGATGCAAGGCAGCTCTGACCACCACTGCTACCTTTAGAGCGGTTTCCCTCTTTTCTCCATATAAGCAGTTGTGTTTTTACTGCCTTTAGATAACTTTGATAATTTTGTCCTCCAAACAGACCTTGTCTCCTCACAAGGAGGAGATTATTATATAAAATGTATCATAGCTACATTTTATAGACGAGGAACACATGGGTCAGAGAGGTTATATCATTTTCCAGAGTTAAGTAGTAAATGGCACGGCCACTCCCCTTGGTATCCTCCCTGTACTTCCCCGTGCTTCAGTTTCTCATCTGTACGTCTGAAGTTAGGAACAGACCCCAATAATGTTTGAGGGTTTTACACCATCCTGATCGGAAGTCAGTTAATTAGATGTTTATTCAGTATCTTCAGTCATTTGTGGAGGACTGTACTTACTACAGTGTGAGTTGAGTATCTTCTGTGCAAAGCGCTACGGAGATAGGAAATACAGTACAAAACCTCTGCGGTCACGTCGTTCACCCTGTGGAAGGTGAATGCCAGCAGTGAGCATCTAGTGCGATGCGCCGGAGGGTTTCTTGTGAGCAGAGACGGGCCGGCGAGCTAGGGATCTGACAATATTGAGGGTCAGGGTGAGATCCAAGCTATGGGCACAAAGCTCCAGCTAGCGCCGATTAGGAAGTTGTCAGTTATAGGGGTTTGGCAAGAAGATGGAAGCACTGGGTCAGGTTCTAAGGGTTCTGCATGTTTGCTGTATGGTTGTTGACCTCGAGTCCTAGGTGAATGTGTGAGGGTTTCTAAGGCTGGGAATCAGTGATTCTCTGAAGAATGAGGCACAAGAAAATGAGGGGTAAGCCTGTGAAGGGTCAAGGAACTGGGGGGATGGACTGGCCAGGGTCACAGCAGTGAGACTGCCTTGGTTGGAGCTGGGTACATCACAGGCCCCCAGCCGGAGCTCAGCAGTTGGTATGACAAGAATATCAGCCGTTTTTGTTCCTCCTCTTCTTAAAAGGCAGCTGAAATGTATGAAAAGTTTTCCTAAGGGGCAACAGGGGTTGCTGTGGTGCCCTGGTGTGCCTACGTGTGAGTGTACACGTGTTCATATACAGTTCTCAAGCCAGCAGAACAGATCGTGTCGTCCTGATTGTGTGGGCTTGCTTACCTGGTTGTAGGCTGTTGTTCTTTGTGCTCTTTTCAAGAAATAAGCAAATAAAATGGAGGAAACCCATTTGAAAAAAATACTACTTCAAGCAGCTTTTTCTAGTTCTTTCAATCTCCTACTACAAGCGTGTAGTTCTGGGCCCCAGGTCTCTAGAATTCATGACTATGTCTTCTTTGAGTTTTTAATATTTTGACGTAAAAGTGAATTATCATCAGTAGGTTTTCTGAAGCCATGCCTGTTTGTTCTTTTTTTGTCCAAATGAAACAGTGCATCAAGTATGGACTTAGATTAATGGAGTAAATATTATGAATCATACACTCTCGCTAATCCGATGCTCTTTCTTTTTTTTGACCCCGTGTTTTGTTTTCTGTCTGTCTTTCTCTCTTCATGTAGGATTTTCAGTCCCGTGTAAAGCTGTTGGAGCGAGGAGCAAAGGTAAAGAATGATGTAATGCACTGGCCGCCCCAAAGCATCTTTTGTTGTGGAATGGTTATTCCAGTCATCTCTTTATGAATCAAATGTGAGGGGCTGCTTTGTGGAAGGAGTCCTTTGCAAGAGCACATCAACGGGGAAAGAGAAAGGGACATTCACTTGGAGGGCTCTTGCTGAAAATGGGTTTAACTCTCCTTTTGCCAGTCACCACCAGCCTGACCTCATACATTTTTAGTACAATGGAGTGACTGAGCCTTTGAGTACACCACCATTACATCATCGTGGCAAATTAAAGAAGGAGGTGGGAAAAGAAGACTTATTGTTGTCATGGCCCATGAGATGATTGGAACTCAAATTGTTACTGAGAGGTTGGTGGCTCTGCTGGAAAGTGGAACAGAGAAAGTGCTGCTAATTGATAGCCGGCCATTTGTGGAATACAATACATCCCACATTTTGGAAGCCATTAATATCAACTGCTCCAAGCTTATGAAGCGAAGGTTGCAACAGGACAAAGTGTTAATTACAGAGCTCATCCAGCATTCGGCGAAACATAAGGTAAATGCTTTCTTTTTTCCTTTTTAAAACAGACACCCTGAATGAGGAATAATTTTAAAACAAAGCCTCACTTTCAAGGGGAAAAAGTAATCTGAGGAAGTTGTGGTTGCTTTTTAAACTTTGGTACCTTAGGGATACCTCAAAGTAATTTACTAACGCACTGTCACATTTAAGAATATTTCTAAACTATACAGAAAGGTTAACTTGTTTAACTTGGGCAAGTGCTGTGCTTTCCTATTCATGGGTTACTAAACTTTTCAAAAAATTTAAACACTAACAAGTAAGAATAGTTAATAACGTGGTATTAATTATTAGTAACTTAGTATATAATAATTTATAGTACATGTATCAACAGTTACTAAATTAATATATTCTGTGTTATCTACAAATTTACTGAAAGGAAATCATTCTTTTCAAGTGCCTTGGGAAGAAAGTGGAAACTAATTATATTAGAAGTGCTGTTTATTTGTGGGAAGGGAAGGTACCATTGCTCAGGATGTAGGGATGTAATTTATCTTCGAGGAAGATTGTTTCTGGGGTTCCTTTGTGGTAGGTAAGGCTATTTCTTTTCTTCAGGAATAAAAATGAGTTCATGTTTTGATTTTACTGAACAACTGGTTTCTTTGTTAGGTAGAAACCTTTTAAAATGTTTCTTTAGTTCAAGGATTGTTATGTTTATTTTACATATGATTTTGTTTTATGAGTTTTAGCCTTTTGTAGCATTAAAGGATTTTAAACCAAGGAGATTTGAGCGCACGTACACACAAATAACATCAGTTTTGCCTTTTAAAAGTTGATTTTTTACAAGTATTTAAACCATTCGTGTGCTAGGGGTGGGGGGCAGTTATTTGCTTCTGGGATTATTTTTTCCAGCTTCCTTCCTAACAGCCCCCATTTGCACTGCAGGTTGATATCGACTGCAGTCAGAAGGTTGTAGTTTACGATCAAAGCTCGCAGGATGTTGCCTCTCTGTCTTCAGACTGTTTTCTCACTGTACTTCTGGGTAAACTGGAGAAGAGCTTCAGCTCCGTTCACCTGCTCGCAGGTAAGGCATGTGGCAGATTGAAAGAACTTTGTATCTCATGGAGCCCTCCCCGTAAGCAGTATTTCATAGAGAGCTCAGAGTACAATAGGTCATCACAACTGTGAGTGTCCTGGGTAAACTGGTTTATTTATAGCTTCTGATTGACATAACTATTTTATTTAACTCAATACTACCATTCTTCCATAGTAGTCAGTGTGTTTTTTACTTAGCTCGAATGCCTCTTCATTCGGTATTTATTTGTTAGCTAGAAATGTCACATAGATCTGTGCGCTGCTTCTGGCTGGGGATTTTTCCATTCATCTGGGATCTAAAAACACGAAATGCTCTACCTCTCAGCTCCTGCTCTTGGTTCCCACCCCCTGTGGCAAGAAGCAGACCAGTGTCATCGTGTCAAAGTCTTATTAAACAGTTACAGCGACTCCAGCAAACAGCTCACCATTCTTAGACATTATGAGCAATAAGGGGGAGACCGTGTATAAACTATTTCTTCTAGTAATTAGGAAGATAGTTTAAAAACTCATTTAGTTGTGTATTATCCTTTTGTTTTTACAACTGGAAAAGGTCTCAGTTTGCACATACTAAGCAGATGATTTTATAAAATACCTGGGAAGAATGATTTTATGTCTGTCTGAAAAGGGGGCTGTGTGTGAGTTCCGTTTCATCGAATTCCAGAGCAGTGTTCATCCTTTGCTTCCCCTGTTTTGCAGACGTTACTAAAGCCCTTTCACTGACATGGGCTCACAGAGTGGGGAATACAGTGTGACATGCGCAGTGACCTTTAACTCAAAGCTGCTGTGTCCCACAGATTCTGCCACCGTGAAAGGCAAGAGGGCTTTTAAAAATGCCATCTAAGAAAACGAGATGTGGTAGATGTTATCGTTTTCACACCTTTAGTGATTGTTGCAAGTAGGGTGCCGTGAACTTGATGTCCTTGGCAGTTGATTGTTACAAGTGTAAACATTTCGGTTTTCAGAGAACAGGATTAATCAGTTGCTGGTGTGTTAACACTTCGACTCTGTGAATGTTTAGATAAGATTTCCATGTCTCCAGTTCTCGCTCATCAGCTTTTGCTTCACGTCTCAAAAAGCAGGCATGGTTTCCCGTCTCTGTCAGCTCATCCGCTGCCACACCTTTGCTCATGCGGTGGTGCTGCCTGATGGCTCTGCTAGTGTCCTTAAGTGAAGCCCGCGTGCCTTAGGAAGAGGTTTTCAGAGTTCCGTGACCGAGAATTCTAGTACCAGGCTCTGTGCCTTGCTGATCGGCGTGTTCTTTTACTGGGAGTGGACTGTGGCAAATACCCCTTTTATCGGAGTTCCGCTAAACTAATTTGGTGAGTTTAGGAGCTCCTTTCATGCTGCTTGTAGGCACTGTGAGGACTTTACCTTGGCGTGCTATTAATAGGCCCAGGGTTTTTCTTACAGAGGGTACACACTGGGACGGCAAAGTGACTGTCCCGCCTCACTCTTGTTCCAGACACTTTCCCCATGGGGGGCCCTGACTTGACAGCGTGGCCAGACAGACACTCCCGTGGAGGAATGAGCTCAGGCTGAGTTTCTAGCACAGGAGGTCTAGCTCTTGAATGCCCTTTCCCCGCATTAACAGAGAGCACTCTTTACTTACCTGGAGGGTTCTTAGCCGTGTGTCAGGTTGGGAGGAGCACTCCTCGGGCAAGGAAGAGGAAGGACTCCGGCTAATCAGCTAGATCAGCACGACCGTGGAATGGCACGCTGAGTCAGAACACCCTGACGTTCCCACGTCCTACAGGACGTTGCCTGGGTTGCCTGGGTCTAAATGAGAGTTCATCCAGGCAGCACCAAGAACCACACTGAATGTATCGATAGCACCAAATCCCGATCCACAGCTTAGAATCCTGTGTGTCTTTTAGTTTAGCAGGTAGCTTCAGGGACCGAATTGAATTGCCTTGTTTGGGAGTTTCTGAGCAGCCAGATCTCTTTTGATACCTGAGAGACGGTTCTGGATGGTCGAAAGCCTCCCAACCATCCAGAAGCCCCTGGCCAATTGGAAATTGCCTTGGTTAGTGAGTCTGCTCCTCGGAGTAGGCAGAAAAGTGGCGTCAGTGGGAGAGGGTGCCCAGGTGGCTCTGGCCGTCAGTTCTTGGCAGCCCGTTTGATTGCCAAGGTCCAGCTGCGCGTAGGATGTTCCGGGGATGTGGGGTAGAAGGACAGCATGACAGATGTTTCAGTATTTTGTGTGGGGGGAAAGAACTGGAAAAGCACACAAGCTTCTCACAGGTGCTACAGAAAATGGCGAGGTAACTGGAGACAGTTTCCGCTACAGACCACTGCTGTTGCTTTCAGCAATGGGAGGTGGTTGTCAGCCTCATAAGAGAAAGATGTGGTGGTTTCTTGGGGGTGATTTCTCCATTTTTAGAGCTTTCAGCTACTCTGAGATTATTCAGGAAGAAGATGGTTTTGATGGTCATTAGACACGGAGGTAAAGAATTGTGGGCTGAATTCCATTCCCATTCTCAGGGCCACCTTGCCTGGGAAAAAATGACTTTAGAGAAGGGGAACAGAAAGACATGCCCAGTGAACTGATAGAAGAAGCATTCTAATGAGCTGTCTCCCTGCAACGGGAGGAGACCCGTGCCTACCTAAAGGACCTAGTTATAGGGACATAAAAACCCATGTATGCTCCCACAGCCATCTGTGAAAACAAGACCGAAGAATTTGAGTGAGTGGAGTGACAGAACGGGTGACATAAACATTTGTGTCACAGAAATGACCATAAAGGAGGGTCCTGGTTGCGAGGATGGGCTTAGATGATGCATGGGGAACCTCTCTATCAGCTGTCTTCTTTTAAAAGCTGTTATCATTCTGAGTTAGAAAACAAATAATTGCCGTCACTGACTTACTGATCAGTTGTTTTGGTCTTGGTGATGTTCAGAAAACGAGTTCTTTTTAAAAAATAGTCTTGTTTCTTGGCCTTACTCATTGTGTATCACTTTATTTTACTTTGTTATATTTCTGAGGGCACCAGATTGAACATAAGTCTAGAAGAGAAAAGGAAAAATACATGAACTGGGACTTTTATTTCTTGCTAACATAGAGAAAAGAGAATAGATGGGTCGTTAGTAGAAATAAAGATCAACCTACAGATGAGAAATACTGTTATTTCCTTCTCTTTCCTCACTGCTGTGATTCTGAGTAAAAGCAAAAGGGACCCACAGGTTTATTAACCTGCAGCACTCATTTCTGTCCTGTGATGAGACAGAGGACAACCAGCCCTACAGCAGAACGCCACACCTGAATCACAGGCTTCAGCCCTTCCATCGACAGGCGAGGACAATAACCCAGCCCTGAGTGACTGTCCCAAGCTCTCACTCCCACCACGTGCCCAAGGCCCATATCCACAGTAATTCCAGAGTCTTGTGGAATTCCATCAGGAGGCTGGACTGAAGGCTCTTTTTGTGGAAGCTCTTTCTCAGACTCTTTGTGGAGTTCAGAATCCTATTCTTACTTCACATTTTATGGAATGAAGCAATGTATAAAAATATACTGTATATAACAGTTTTTAAAGCATTAAATTATTTTAGTTGGGGTGATCATCACATAGAAGTGGACCCCCTCTGTTCTCTGCTGAAGGGTAGTCTGAATCATGACAGAAGATAGCATTCATCAAGCATTTACTGGTAGGTACAATGTTAGTAGAGTGCTAAGGGCTTTTATAAACACTTCGTCCCAGAATACAGCTAAGGTCTTAGCTTAATGTTTGCTGTGGTTAAAGGCCAAATACACATTTCTTTGTTTTGCGTTAGATTTGCTAGTCTAATTAGAACTAGGAGGGAATAAAAGTGTATTTGACTCTACGCTTTTTCAATTTAACAGGGATCTAGATTCAGTCCATCGATCTGTATAATAAACCTATAGCTTTGGTTTTAGTGGAATCAATTACTGTCCTTCCTGATGGAAGTAGAGTAGGACCCTGTTTTGCTGGTGACAGATTTTGCTGTGCACGCTGTTATGACAGTGACCTATGACCTATGACTAGATCAGTTCTGTGACCTAGTTTGACATTTCTTCTGTCCTTTTGTCTAGAGGAGGGCATCTGCAGTCGTTCCATTTCAAATCCTGCAGTAGTTGGTAAAAGAGATGGAAATGAAATGGATTTCAGTAAAAGTACTCCAGTTTCTCAGGGGTTGGCTGTTCTTGGGTTTAAAAAGCTGCGGTGACTGAGAGCCCCTGAAAGCAGACTAAACACAGGTGCCGTCTTGCCCGTCGGCGGCCGTGCCCCGAGCCCCAGCTTGTGGGAGGCCCCGCAGCCTGGATCCTCTGTCTCAGCCTCCCCTGCCCGTGTGGTGAGCCAGTTTACGTCGCTGCCCCTGGCTCCTGGTGCCAAAGACAGAACCGCGGCCGAGTCTTTTTTAAAAATGGACTGCAGACCAGACTAAAGATAGTTCCTTGGTTTCTCATCCCGATCCTCTGCATGAGCCAGATGACGGCAGCCTCGATGACCGCAGTGGCCTCAGCCTTGCCGTAGTTGGGTCACCTGTGGCTCTGGCGACGCACCAGACCCAGGACTTTACATCCAGTCCCCCTCTCGGGGTTTCCTGGGCACTTTTGTGGTTGGGCCCTGGGCTGAGCCACCAGAAAAGCAAAAGGCTCAGCCCTGCCCTTGAGAACCTAGAGACCAATTTGGGGAAACATGCCTGAAGTGGACGAAAGAGAGGGGCGTATGGTCCTGCGCTGTACTGTGTGACCCAGTGAAAACGGTGATGGGGTGTCGTCTGCAGAGGCTGGGGAAGATTTGATCGTGGCAGTGGGGTTCTAACTGAACCTTGGAAGATGAGTAAGATTTGGGGGGGGGGACCTTGGCATTCAGACTAGGGACAGAAACACGATTCAAAATGTCAGGACTGAACTTCGATTTGAGGAGGGGGACTAGAGTGGATTTCTTTTGCGAAGGGGAGATGTGGGAATTGAGAAGAAATGAAATCAAATTATGCAAGCCCTTTAAACCAGAAGGACAAATCTGTGAGCTCTTGGGGATTTGGCTGCGGCCGCTGCCGCCTCGAAGTCCCCAAGTCTGTCTTCTGAGTTCACAAGGTGTCTGCTCTCCTCCTCTCCTGCCAGCGGCTGAGTCAAGCCGAGAGCATCCCCCCCCCACTCCGAGTGCTCCAAGAGCCTTTTCACTGGGCTTCTCCTATCTTCTACCTTGCCACCTACAATCCGTTACTCACACTGGAGCCAAGGTGGTATTTTTATTTTCTATTTTAATGTAATCCAGATTATATAGCTCCCTGGTCTAATATGCGTCACCGCATTTCGGATAAATTCCCAAATCCTTCACTGACTCACAAGGCCCTATAGTGGCTGGCTCCTGCCTACCTCTCCAGCTTCATCTAATGCCACTTAAGTCCTCCGCTCGTTTCACTTCTGTAGGCCTCACCCCAGTTGCTGCAGACCTACGGTGTCAGTGTCTCTGGGCCTTCGCAGAGGCCCTCTCCTGTCCTCCACTCACTCACCCTCGTGTCTCCTGCTGGGTTCAGTGTCGTCATCAAGCCTTCCCTAGCTACCAGGCAAAATTGGTTTTCTTTGTTATACACACTCCTTTGACTACCTACCTATAATTAGTTAATTCACCTAATTACTTGGTTAACATTTGTCCCGCTAAACTGTCTGTTCCAGCGAGGGTCTCTGTTTTGGTCACCACTGCCTTCCTCACCTAGTGCTGTGTCCTGCTCATGGTAGGTGCTCATTAAATGTCTCTTTGAACTTACAGATGATTCCAGTGGTCTTGAATTGTTTGGTTGACGAACAGGTAGCCCTTTCTGCCTGCCTGCTTTGTGCAGATGGCCAAAGAGGACTGTCAATAGAGAGGAATACACAGAAGTGGTCTGTGGGAAAGCCTGCTACGGGCTAGATCAGGAAGCTTTGAGCTTCATGTAGAAAGGCCTGAGAGATGAGTTATATGGTGATTCATGGACAGCGTACAAGTTAGTCAAATTGGATTTTGAAGAGTCATTCCCCAGAGACCAGACTCATAGCCCTTTTCCCTCTGACTCATAGAGTTATCTCCTGATTAATAACCTCATTTCGCCAGGCCCTTTGATGATCCCTGTAGACCTGTCCAGCAGCCACCTCATCCTCATCTGGGTCCTAATTGCAGTTGGTCTGATTAGTTCCCTAAGGGATGTGCCCTGATTCCCTGAGCCCTGGGGGTATTATTGGACCTTCCAGGTCATAGGAGTTCTGAGCCTTGGGGGTATTACTGGGCTCTCCAGTTCCGAGCCACTTAGGAACATCTGAAAAAATGTTCTCTCTCCACCTTTAATGTAAAGTCACCAGCACACTAAAGATTGGGTATGGCAGAACCGCAGTGAGGATTCGGTGCTGCTTTTCAATGATCAAAGTAACATTCCCCAATCCTACCTTTTTTCCTTTAGTAGCAGAAAAATGTTTTTCTTGCCCTGTGCTGCCTCTCACACGCTGAGAGTCTTCTAGGGCATTGTGGTCTAGGAATAGGAAGCAGATTCTGGGCCCCCACCCATGCCAACATAGTTTTAGGCTTTGAATGGAATCAGGAAATCCTTTTGAACACCAAAAATATACAAGACTTATGTCCATCAACAGCTATTCATTGTAACAAGGAAGGATTCAGTAAACATTTATTGAATTTCAGTTATGTGCCAAGCACTGTGCTAAATGCTGAGGGGATTACAAAGGAGTGTGAAACATAATTCTTGCCCACAAGCAGTTCACAGTGTGTTCTAGCTGGAGAAACAGAGGTTACAACACACGCACGAAGATAGTTCACGGTTACCAAGTCAGTGGCAAATACTCATTGCCAGTTGATTGCCCTGAATTTTATGGAAGTTCTAAGTTGGCAAGATCGTATATAGATGCACTGGTCAGGAAAGGGTTGTTTTGTTTTGTTTTTTAATGCAACAGAAGAGTATTGACACTGTCAGAGAGTAACTCAGTAAGGGAAGATCATATTGTGAAATTTGTTCCCGGGACCTGGCTCCCAGCACTGACCTGGGACCCCTGGCCAGTTCCCCCAGAGCTCTGGGTGCCCCTGGCTGCCACTGATGTCACCTGTGGGTTTAGAAGGTTTTGATATAAACTATAGTATATTGGTTATGATAAAAAAATCTTTGGAATGTACTTCTGTAGAAGAGGTATGACTTGTGCTTGCCTATGGTTAGGAAGGAAATAATGAAACGGATTGGAGGAGAGATTAAATTGCCAAAGGCCCTGGATTGGAAGGCAGTGTGTTAGGAAAACAGAAGACCGATTTTCCTTTCTGCGGAGGGTGGTGGCATGGACGATCAGGTTGGACAGTGGATTGGGATTAGATTAGGAAGGGTCTTGAATGTCTGGCTCACAATTTTGGATTTTATTCTGTGGGCATTTGAGAGCAGAGACCACATCAAAACTTTATTTTAGGATGCTTAATTTGGCAGCAGAGTGGACGTGAGTGGGGAGGAGGACAAGTGGATCAGAGAGAATTTGTCTAAGAGTGAGGGATGAAGGTCCTGGAGCAGGGGGGCATCAGGAGAATGGGAAGGCAGGGCAGATAGAAGAGACATAAAGGAAAGTCAGTGTGGGCACCTGGGTGGCTCAGTCAGTGAAGCGTCTGCCTATGGCTCAGGTCATGATCCTGGAGTCCCAGGATCGAGCACCGCATCGGGCTCATTGCTTAGTGGGGAGTCCACTTTTCCCTGTGCCCCTCCCCCCTGCTTGTGCACACGCGTGTGCTCTCTCTCTCTCTCTCAAATAAATAAATCTTTAAAAAAAAAAAAAAAGGAAAGTTAGTGTGTTGGCACAGCCACTGGATGTTGCTGAGCTGAACTGGGAGGATAGGGTTACTATGGATGGGGTTGCGGAAGAAAAGAAAGGGACACATTGGCTTTGACTTTAAGTGTCAGTAAGTCTTTCAAGTGAAAATGACCAAAGGGAGTTGAAAGTGTTAGATTGGATTTTGGGACATCAAACAGTACAGGCTTGGAAATCTTTGATTTTTAGGTGAAATGAGCAATTGTGGTCTCTTGAATAGCCTCCCCTTCCATGCCTATGGCAGTATGGGCCTCGTAAATCCTTCCCTCTCGGGAAGTCCCCGGACACTGCTCACTTGCCCTTGTCTTTCACATCTTAACGTCACTGCAGGACCAGTCAGGGCTGCCTCTGGGAGTCTGGCTCCCCTCCTACAGAACTTGTGGATTTTATTCAGCAAGTGGCGGATTCTGGCCATATTCTTTTTTGGTTATTCTGGTTGCACTCTTTAGAATAATCTTTGTCTGAGGGCATTTATTAGGGGTCCTAGCTGTGTGCTCTGGGTGTTGTAAGAGCAGGAGTTTCCGGGTATAGCTCCATATTGCCAGTTGGAAAGATCAGTAAAATAGCTGTCTCTCTACATCTTCCGAGAATTCTTTACTAAACAACACTTCTGGATTTTGCTAATGGATCCAGATAATGTTATCTTGAGGAATAATAAGATCTAGAAGTTCTGAATGACAAGAAATTGCATTATTATAGTATTTGGTGGTTTTTTTTATGCTAGTACTTTGAAATTTTAAAATCTGTTTTGTTGTCTAGGTGATAACCATATTAATCCAAAAATTAGATTCGATGGAATTTCTCATTCCCTGACTGTGCCAGGTGAGAGAGTTGTTTGATACAGAGGGAGCTTTTTTGGAGATGTCATTTACGGGACAAGTTTTATGAGACCTCAACTACTTGTCCGGCTTCCTGGATGGTTCCACAGACGTGCATATCTGTCTGCTTTCCTCTTGGTCTGTGCTCTGGTAGATACGGAGCAGATGGAATTGGAGCTTGAAGTTAATACCTTATGTTATTAGGGATTTTTCTCGTCAGCGCTTTTCAGTGGAGATTGGCTGAAAAAGACAAAGATGGAATGCTGCTAAAGTTGTTGAGAAAAATCTGCCATGTTCTCTACCCTCCCAGAAATGATTTATCGAACATGTGTGGCTTGGCTTACCCAGACCAGTACCGTACAGCTACTTACCTGTGTTTGCTTTCTCTAGTGGCACGAAATTATGGTGCCTTCATTTTTGTTTCATTTTCTTTAGTTCCAGCTCTCCATGTATACAGCCTCACGACCCTGGAGGAATGGCCACCACACTTGAGTCTTTTTGTGAGTGGCTAGAGAACAAAGTTGCCGGAATCAGTCACTTCATTGTGCAGTGAAATGTACATTTGTTGTGAAATAACATTTCAACAATCGAAATATACATGTCAGCTATTTAGTTTTTAGTATTAGGATTGTTTCCTTTTAGCAAAGTGGCAGATTGTATTTTCAGGATGGAGAGAACTCTTCTCTACAGGTGAGTGTACTTAAAAAGTGTACGTGTGAAGACATGTGCTCTGGAAGAAGTAAGTGTGAATGGGTTGTATTATGTCACAAAAAGGGAGCCTTTGTTTTACAAAGGTTAAACTACATGAGAACTATATTGAAAAGTATGAAACTATATAAACTATGTGAAAATGATTTAATATGAAAAATTAATTTGCATTGACTTTTTAAAAGCATGTCTTTCATAAAGTTGAGCTTGGTATAAATACTAAGTCTGTGTAGAGCTGTGGACTCCCTTCACAGTGAGGGAGGGAGTAGCCTTGGCTCTGTGGGGCTGAGGGAGCTCCGAGGACCGGCCACCTGTTGGAACTGAAGCGACCGCGGAGACGCCCCGTGTCTCTCCCTGCAGGGAGCTGTCGCTAAAGGAATGGAGTTGACATTTATCCATTTTTAGGGAATCCATTTTTAGAATTTGAAGCTTCAACATTTATTTCACATCACCAAGCTGTAGTAAAGTGCTATTACAAATATTTTTAAGAAAAATCACTGATTTATAACTGGTTGCAAGGGTCAGAGAGAAGAGTGACTAATTGGAATTGTTTTTTTTTTTTTTTTTTTTAAGATTTTATTTATTTATTCGACAGAGATAGAGACAGCCAGCGAGAGAGGGAACACAAGCAGGGGGAGTGGGAGAGGAAGAAGCAGGCTCATAGCAAGGAGCCTGATGTGGGGCTCGATCCCAGAACGCCAGGATCACGCCCTGAGCCGAAGGCAGATGCTTAACCGTTGTGCCACCCAGGCGCCCCTGGAATTGTTTAGTAGAGTTGTTCTATGTATTATATTTTACTTGGCAGACCCCCCCCCCAAATTAAATGGTGGTTCACAGTGGCTTTTACAGAAAATGGTATTTGTGATTAGAATTGTGAAGGTGGTGCTCTGAAGGAAGAGGATTTTCTTGGCTGAATGACAATAAAATGGTATAGAAGTTATGAATGCCTTTGTACCAAACGTTTTCTCTGTTCAAAGTAATAGATATGTTTTTCTTTATAAACGCACATTCTACTGGTTGGATTTGTGGAAGACTGAAAGAAACTGTAGTTTGCCTGCCTGTCCTGTCCCAGTCTGTGGAGGCCAAAGGTGTCTGCACGTCTACCTGCCTGCCCCTCCTCCGCATTTCTCTGCGGGTCGGGCGTGTCTGCATACACGTCTTCCTTCCTCTGGAAAACAAATACTTGAGCATGAGGGGAGGAGAGTGGATACCACCATTTCTAGATTCAGGTCTGAATGCGGGTAGCTCGTCCGGGCTGCATGACTTGGTGTTTTCTACACTCCCAGATGATAAACAGCACAAAATCTAGGGAGAGGAGAAACGTGGTGAGAGTGGATGGGGAGTTAAATTCTTGACCAACTTTAAAAGTACTTTAAAAGCTTTTCAACAAAAGAGGATAATGAACTGATGTTGTGTGTTCTTGTCATGCAATTGAACACGGAGTCTGGGGGACAGCGGAGAGTTATGACAGGGCAGGGAAGATGACTGTTCTGTATCTGTCAGCCATTTGTAACAAAAAGTTTGCATAGATGAATTATACTTTTATTCGTGTTAGATCTGGTTTGTAAGAGGAAGAAGGACATTTTAGACATATTTCAAAACTGAGTGGCTGATGAGGCCACAGATAGTTTTTCAAGAGTTCGGGGAAATCAGGCAGTGTCTCATCTGTTGTTAATTAATGAAATGAAACTGGGGTCACTAGAGTACAACAATGAATGAAAGGTCAGTGAATGGAAAAAACTGTCAATGAAGGAGGGTGTTAGCAAAGTGGAACATTGTCCTAGATAAAGATCAGGGAAAATGTACTCTTTGGCTGAGGTAGTGTTTTCTGAAAGTGACTAGGAGCCATAGTTTGGGACATTTCAGTCCAGACTGAGCACTAAATGAATGCTCCGATTTCAACGAAATCTGTTAAGTATTTTAAGGCTGTTCGGGTTTGTGCCAGAGATTAGTGAAAAAGATATGTAAAAAAGAAGTTTCTTTTTGTTTTATAATGTGTCCAACAGTGTGTTATTGCTGTTTTGTTTGGCTTTTTGGTTTTGTTTTGAGGTTAAAAACTGGTTTCTTGCCCTCATTTATTTCTGTTCTCTTAGAATTTTCTAGAACCACCCTCACTTTTGAGATCCCCCCGAAGTTAAAGTGATTGAGGATCACGGTAGTAATTAGTGATAAAGCCGACCTCAAACAGCCCAGGCTGGCTGACGCTGTTGATGATTGTTGCCAAATTGGATCCCCTCTGAGAGTTGCCTTGTGGAGGATGGCCTGAAAGTCCCCAGGACAGCTTCAGTTTCACTACCATCTTAAGAGCACACTGTGATCATGAACAAACCAGTGACTGTATTTCTATCTTAACTAGTTCATCTGTCAGCTCCGTTCTTGGTTTCATGTGAAATGAGTGCATTTAGAGTCTCTTGTGTCTTTGGTCATGTCAGACCCCTTTCCGTTTTTTCTTCCTCGTTGAAGCTTTGGAACCATATATGGCTCTGGGGAAGTGAGGCTCTGCCCTCAGTTTGGGAGAGGCCCATGGCCATTTTTAGCCTGGTATTGAGACCTAGCAGGTCACGGCTAGTGAGGGCAGGACCGCATGGAAATCAGCAAGGCTGTCCCTGCATCCCAAGAGTTAATCCTGTAGTATTTGGAGAAGATACAGAGCACAGCGATTGACAATACGGTCTCCAGGGCCAGGCTGCTGGGGAACCTTTGTTTTCCTATCTATAAAATGGGAGTAATAATAGCACCCACCTCCTGGTTGTAAAGATTGAATAAATACTTGTAAAGTGCTTAGGGCAATGTTTGTCACTTAGTAAATGTTAGGTAATTCTTTGATTACTTACACATTTAAAATGGAATTCAAGTAGAGTTTCCTTGGATTGTCTCTTTTCTGCGAATGTTTACTGAAATATTCTCTTGGGTTTAAATGAGAGGCTAGTACATGAACTGTTTCGAAGCTAGGATAGAAAAAAAATGTGAGAACAGTTCTTTGTAGAAACACCAGAACCACAGAAGTTAGTAGAAGCTAACATTTAAACTCACACAATTAAATTGTAATCAAAATAGTGCCTGTCGGTTACTATGGTGGGTAGGTATGAGATAGGCAAAGAATGGCGAGACCCTTTAACACATTGTTAAAGAAATACTTTGGGGGGGAAAACACACTTCACCTTAAATATAACTGTATTATGTAATTAGACTGAAAAGGAACAGAACACTAATAGAAACAGAATTATAAATCCTACTCCGTGAACCTCATATACATAGGCCAATATAGGCTGACCCCTTTCTTGAGCTTGCCCATGGGTGATGCTCATGGGTGTAGGAATTCTGACTGACTCCATCGTGGTACTTGCCCTAGTGTGGCATTTCCTTAAGTGTGAGTTGCCCTAGCTATTAATAGATTTGGGGGGGGGAAGCAGGCAGGGGGCAGTCCTAAATTAAGTTTTCCAAACTTAATTGAGTTAAAGTAAACTCATTTTTTTGGAGATAACTTTTTGGCGCCTTTAATATGCTAATGTGTACTGTAATTCTCCCAGGGAGACAGGATGGGCATGCAGTACTTCTCTTCCTCTTTGGGCGTGTCTCGTCTGTCATCTTCCGGCAGGACCCCAGTGCTCTGGAGCACACTTTGGGAAATGGAACCTTAGACGCCTTGCTTTTTTCACTTCGTGTCTCTGGTGAATCCTAGCAAGATGTAGCTGAACAATTAGCCGCAGATCAAACGTGGAGGAAGGCCTCACAGCTGAGGCTGGGTCCTAACGCACGTGAGCTCAGCCTGGGCGCGCTCTCTGCCCCACGATCCCTCGTGGGGTTTGTCTGTCTGTGGTTTGCTGGCTGCATGTGCGGACACGGCGTGGGAGTGGTGGTGGTATTCCTGGCTGAGAGAATAGCACCGAAGTGTGAAATAACAGTGGCTTTTGTGTGGCTGGAGGTCATGCTTGGAAATGGTAGGCAGTGAAGCCACGGACCTGTGCAGCGACACGTCCTGAGGGCTGCGTCTATCTCGTGAAGGAGTTCGGGAGTTCTGCAATGGAACCACCTACTCTTTCCATCAGGTTATCTTAAGAACTCCAGGACGCACACTGCTGACGAGTAAAAACCATGCACTTAGGCAGAAGGCTAGGAATGCACACTTCAGCGTTTTGCAGGTGGCATAGTTGTCACCAACTTCCTGCCACCCTAGCTTGCTGCACTGTGGAACCTGTACTGAGCCTAGACAGCAGAGTCCAGATTCAGCTGGAGTTGAACATACCACAGGGGTCATAAGGGATGACACTCTCCCCTCCCAGCTCCCTGCGCACCTGCAGTTTTTGAGGGCATGCTTTGTACGCTTCTAGAAGTGGACTAAAGACTAATAGAATGTAACTCAAGGATCCGGAGATAAATATTTAGAGAGATTTTAGTATCTTGTTTAAGGCTTGATTAAAGAGGTAAAAGTGCCTCCTAGAAACATGTTAATTGTTTTTTAATTAAATACTACTGAAAATAAACAAGTATTTCCTGTGCTCCAAATCTCTTTGCTTCCTGACTTTGAACTCAGCATAGTGAGGGTTTGGCTAATAGGGGATTTATCTGAAAATTTATCAGAATCTTTAGGTGCTGGGTTTGGATTTGGGTAGCAAGAAATATTTGGATTGGAAAACCCAGGGAAGACCTTACCATGTTTTCTTTTCCAGAGGAGGTGAGCGTACCTCCTGTGGCTGGACAGATTTCTCTTCATTACGAAATGGCAAGATGGTGACTTACTGAAGGTCAGAGAGCAGATCGTTGTAAGGACTAGACTAGGAAAAACGGGATTCTCCTGGGCCTAGGAATCTTGCCACGAGGCCTTTATGTCCCCTAAGCAGTTAGGGTCTGTCACCACTTCTTCATAGTGCTCAGTAAAATGAACCGCGGAGCCCAGGAATCTGTGGTAATTATGGGAACCTTGATTAACTGCCCAGAAATTTCAAGGGCTTTTGTGGAGAATATTTGCAAGAGTAGGGGTGTGTATGTTTGTGATACCTTTGAAAAAAATAAAAACCTGCGTAGTAGGAAGATTTAAAGTTAACTCTAGAAAGAATTTTTAACTTCAATTTTATTTTGAAGAAATAACATCTGGCCTCAGTTCACGGGTTTTTTTAATATCCTCATTTTGCTCCTGTGAATATTTATCTTGGCTTGGTTATTTGCTACTTATTTTAAATTCTCTTTAAGTTCCATAGAAAAGCATTCCTTTGGGGGGTGGGGAGCGGGGAGAAAATGTAGGGTGTGTGATGTTGGAGAGTGAGAGAGAGAAAGAGAGGAGTCCTTCTAAGTGCCCTCAGGGCCTCATCCTCAGGAGGCCGGTAAACCAAGGCTCCATGCCCAAGGCTCCATGCCGGGCTATGCCCCATACTTAGCGGTTGGCGACTGTGGACAGGTGTACATGTGCATCTGTGGGATTTGGATTTGCTTTTTTTTTTTTTTTTAAAGATTTTATTCGAGAGAGGGAGAGAGAGAGAGGGAGAGAAAGAGCGTGTGAGCAGGGGGAGGGGTGGAGGGAGAGGGAGAAGCAGACTCCCCACTGAGCAGGGAGCTGATGCAGGGCTTGAACCTAGGACTTAGAGATCATGACACGAGCCGAAGGCAGACGCTTAACCATCTGAGGCACCTAGGCGCCCCTGATTTTGCTTTTTAAACTGTTTTATTTGAGCAGTTCACGGAGGGCTGATTTTTATCCTTGTACATGGCATAATTTTATGATGTTTATTCTTAGGTGGGTTTGCGGAGTTCTCCCGTTGTTTCCCTGGCCTCTGTGAAGGAAAATCTGCTCTAGTCCCTACCTGCATTTCTCAGCCTTGCCTACCTGTTGCCAACATCGGGCCAACCCGAATTCTTCCCAATCTTTATCTTGGCTGCCAGCGAGATGTCCTCAACAAGGTGGGTGCTTTGAAAACCTCCTTCCCTGCAGGGTTTCTTGTCAGCAGCTGGAGAAACTGCAGTTGCCCGTTGGCTGTCATTCTAAGCACGTGCTGCTTCCAGAAAGGTACACCATGCTCGGTGTGACTCCCTGCGAGCAGTTGGTCGGGTTATCTTCTGGAGGGTGATTTTGTTCGATGTTATCGATCGCCACAAGAAACCGAATCTTGTTGTCATATTGGCTTGTTCTCGAAGGTCCAGGAGACCTGGGATAGGACAGGATTTTTCAGAAGTTTAGCCTTATTTTCTTAGGGTATTCATTGTTCTGTTGTAGTAATTGGGCGCACTCAGGAAGGCTAAGCCTTCCTAGATGATTTCACATTTAGAAATGTATTTACTGAGGCACACTAGAAAGGGACTCGGCTCCGGACTGAGGAAGGACCTCTGGCTGGAGGGATGGGGGTGGGAATAAGATGGTGAGGCCAGGGCTAAGGGCATGCATTTCAGGCTGCCTGTCAGAGGCTCACTGGAGCGGTTTCACTGAGACAGAAGAGGGAAGAGCATGGATTCTCGCTGCAAAGGATGTGGGCCATACTGAGCATGGTGTGCCTAACACAGGAACCCGTGTTGGTACCGCTGAGCATCTGATAGTACGCGCGTTAGCAGTGGTAGAACTGACCTCTGCCTGCCAGCTCATGTGCTCTTAAGCAGCAGTGCCGGGAACCAGTGTCCTCACTGCCCAGAAAAGTGGTTTTCCTCTAAAACCTCTTTTTTACACCACCTGTAATTGAAAGAGCAATCAAGCCTGTTAATTCACCTATTGGTGGTTTACAGGTGCAACTTTCCTGTAGGAGGGGCGATACCTTAATGTTTTCTCCTTGGATAACAGAAAGAATTGGGCTGACCTTAAAACTAGCTTCCACATTGGCTTGGGTTAGTTAGCATGTGAAAAGCAAAAATACCCTATCATTGGGCAGCGATGAGGCATTCTTTCATATCTCTTGTTTTCAAAACTCCTGCCTTTCTAAAATTTTGCCTCAGCACTGTTATTAATATGTTTGCTTTTACTGTGAGATATTTGAAATTTGATAGTTTATACTTGTATTGAGCCTTTTCTGGTGGGGTCCCAGTTCCTTTGAACATGTGGTTATTATTAATTCTCTTTTAGAGATAAGCAGACTATGACACAGAAAGCAGAACTAATTTCCTAGGGTCATATGCATGACTGGGGCAAAGCTGAAGATGCTTTAGTTTATCCTCAATCAGAAAATGAAATAAAATTCCTAGTTAAGAATCCTGTTCAGAATTACCCCCCATTAAAAAAAAAAAAGTGACCAGTCAGCAGGTGATTTTACAAATAATTGCATTATAGATCATTTTTGTTGCCTTTGACATTATATTAAATGGCACATTTTTGCTATGTACTGTTTCCAGGTTTAACAGCTGTGTCAGTTATTAACTTTGTGAACGCCTGTGGTTAAACTGGAGCCTGGAGTTGAGGATGGGGGAAAAGCGTGGTTTTTTTTCCCTCCTTTAATTGGTTTCTTAGTGTATACTGCACAGGAAACGTCCATAGATGCATTGGGAGACTGTCAGGAAACTTCTTTGAAGCAGATGTGTAGACTAGAGGATGGTGAGAAGTCAGCATGCTTTGAAAGTGTGAGTAGAAACTCATACTGACCTCTGGATTCATGGTTGAGAAGAATCGAAGTGCTGCGTGGGATTTTAGCGATCGTGTAGTCAGTCTTCTTTCTTTGATAAATGAGGAAGCCGATATTCCAGAAATATTAGGTGAATTCCACAACATCACTCAGCAGGTGAATTTGGGGACCAGACGTGCCTGTATTTCAGGATAGCTGGACCTAATCTTTCTGCTCAGCTCTCTGATGTAAACTTTACGGGAGAAATGATACGCTGCTTCCCCTCCTGAAGATCCCCAAACAGGAAGATTTGATAAGCTTCCCAGTAGTACATTCTTTTTTTATTAGAATTTAGAAGCTGAGGTCTTTAAAAATAGCAACTATAAGACCACTAATTTTATTAGTTTTTTTTTTTTTAATAAAGTGCCACCAAACTCTTTGGAAAGCATGTTATAGAAATTTTCTTAGGAGGATCATACTGTTTACTGTTTAAAATGCTAGGCTCTTTATATTATTGCATTTAACCCTCATATTAGGATGAGGAGGTAGGTTGACCTTGAGTCGTTGTCACCCAAGATTTGTGACTGGGAAGTCATGTGCTCAGTGGCAGAAATCATCCTCAAACTCGAGCTACTATTCTGGCTTTAAGTCCTATGTTTATGTAAGACTGGAAATGCCCATCTTCTGGAAGACAGAATTCTCTGTGACAGGCTGTTATGAAGGACTGACGAATCACTGCTGAGGTCTCCCCTCCCTGGTTTTCCTACAGCACATTCTGTATCAGCACTGCCCACTAGAAATGTAATGCGAGCCACAGACTTAGTTTAAAATGTTCCAGTAGTCTTATTAAAAAAGTAAAATGGAACAGGTGAAATTATTTTTTCTTAAAGGTTTATTTATTTATTTGAGAGAGAGCACAGGAGTGTGGAGGGGCAGGGGCAGAGGGGGAGGGAGAAACTCAAGCAGACTTGACGCTGAGCATGGGGGCCCGATGCCAGGCTCGATCTTGCCACCCTGAGATCACGACCTGAGCCAAAACCAAGAGTGGGTGCTTAACTGACTGTTAAGGCGCCCCAGTGAAAGGAATTTTGATAACATTTTATTTATCACAGTGTATCTACAATATTAGCATTTCAATATGCAATCAGTGAGGAAAAACTTTTTTTTTTTTGTACTAGGTCATTAAAATCTGGCAGATATTATATGTTCTGCACATGTCAGGGCTCAGTAGCCTCACGTGGCTTGTGGCTGCCATAGTGGACAGTGCAGGTCAGTGCTTTCAACATGTACTCATTTTACTCTGGTTCCAAAGGCGTGGCTCTTCTGTAAAAGACGGTAAGAAGTCATCGGTCGCCAAAAGAATACTTTCAGTTTCTTTTTCCCTCAGGACTGTACTTTTGTTTCTCACAATCTGTTCCTTTATTTTCTGGTCTTGGGACGGGGTCTGGAAGAGGAATGGCTTATTGTACTACAAGTAGTTTGCTGATGCCTGGTTTGCATCTGAACTGAGCAGCGTTTGAGCAAGACTCTCCGGTTACTATGTGAAAGACCAAACTTCTTGTTTTTCTGCCTTATCACTTAACATTTCCAATAGACACGTTAATTTCACACTGAAATACATGAAACAGATGATGGAATAACCTGTCGCCAGTAGTGAGTAAGCCAGAGCTGTATCTGCAGGGAAGGGCTGCCGCTTGAAGCGGTTCTGCACGCCCCCCCCCCCTTAAACAGTGTGTGTGGTCAGCATTCTTGGTGTTGCTCATTCACTCATTTACCATGTAAAATTGGTTTTTCTGTGCTCCCTGGTCACTCTGCCGGCACTGGGATGACTGCTGTTTCTGTTGTTTTCTTACCACAGTTAGCCTAGACATAGAATACTGGGTTCCCGTATGATCTAGGAAGACACAAGACCGAAGTTATCAGTAAAAATACACCACGGAGTGTGCAAGTTGGTTAGACAAGACCTATTCATTCCACAGTGATGCGAAGGCAAGATGACTGGCAGTAGAGCTCCCGTGAGCAAGGCAGCATGGCTCATGGTGAGAGCCGGCTCGGACGTGAGCAGTCCTGCATCCCAGGGCTCCGCCTGACCAGCCGCATCACGTTAGCCAAGTTGAATCTTGGCCTCTTCACCTACAAACCGTAATGATCGCTGCCTTCTCGTGTTCCTGTGAGGTTCAAATGAAGTAACGTGTGCTAAGCACCAAGGACAGTTCCTGGTCTGTAGGGACCCTGGTTACTGTCAGCAAGCTGCCCGGTGTACAGGCTACTAGGGTGAGTGCTGGATACAGTGGGTGTGGTTGGTGGAGGAAGGCTGGATGGAGGAAGTAGGACTGAAGGTCAGTTTTGAAGGCAGAAGGAGTGGCAAATCCAAAATTATTTATTGAATTGACTTCAGAAAGAAAAATTACAATTCCATTATCTAGAATTGTGATGCCTGTGGTGATGTAATGTGATCTCTCTCCTCGGTCTAGCTGAACATGGGAAACTTGATCAGTAGAGCAGTTTTATTAAGGCTATATACCAATCGGTGTCCCATATACTACTCCACAGTCCGCATCAACAGATTATAGAGCCTATATTTAGAAATTAGTCCAGGTACAGGGCAAAGTTTATTTCATGGTTTAGGAGAGAGAGACTTTTAAAGGGAAAGAATTGTGAATGGAAATCATAAGTAATAATAAGATAATAAAATTAAGATTTGTTTTTTTGACTAGAAAATGTCATTTCTGAAAGTTTTCTTAATTGTATATTGAAGCCAGAATCCGTTTTTTAAATTCTTAAGGGGCAGTCTCTTCTGCTTTGCAGTTGAACCCTTTTTATATCCAGCCTGCCATATTCAGTGTAACTGCCCTACTTAAGGCCAATGAGGAGAAGACAATTTGAATTCGTGAAAAATGCCCATGACTTGTTGGGGGGGGGCAGCTTTTTGAGACATAATTCATATACTGTATTATATATAAGCTGTTTTTTTATTGAGATGTAATTGACATATAAAGTTTCAAGTATACAACATGATTTGACATTTGTATATATTATAAAATGATCACAAGTAGTCTCGTTAACATCTGTCACCACACATAGTCACAATTTTTTTCTTGTGATGAGGACTTTTAAGATCTACTCACTTAGCAACTTTCAAATATACAATAGAGAATTATGAACTACGGCTGCTGTGCTGTAGTTACTTATTACTGGAAGTTTGTTCCTTCTGACCACCTTCACCCAACCCCCCCATATGTTCTCTGTATCTGTGAGATTAGATTCCTTTAGATTCCACGTGATATCATACCGTATTTGTCTTTCTCTGACTTATTTCACTGAGCATAATGTCCTCAAGGCTCATCCATGTTGTCGCAGTGGCACGATCTCGTTCTTTTTTGTGGCCGAGGAGCCCTGCACTGTGTACACATCCCACATCTTCATCCGCTCACCAGTCGGTGGGGCGCTGAGGTTGTTCTGCATCTTGCCTGTTGTAAATAATGCTGCCGTGGGCACGGGGGTGCGTGTATCTCTTCAAGTTAGTGTTTTCATTTCCTGCAGATACATACTGAGAAGTGGAATTGCTGGATCATACGATAGTTTTATTTCTGATATTTTGAGGAAACTCCATACTGTTTTCCATAGTATCTGTACCAATTTATGTTCCCACAAGTTCTTTTTAAAATAAGATAAAGTGAACTAATGTTTAATGAGACTCATGTATTATGTGCCAGTTACTTTGTCCTCATACAGCTTTGCAAAATAGACATTAGCCCTGTTTCACAGGTGAGGAAACTAAAGCAGAGCAAGGTTAGGTAACTTAGCCAAGATCATGCAGGTCACGAACCGTAACGTGCTGGGTGGTGCTCTGGCTTTTCCGGGGCCAGTACCCACCTACTTTAATTATTCCTGCCACACTGAGGTCATCCACGCCGCAGGAGGGAAGGTCAAGCATACGGGGACATGTGCTGCTGGAAAGGTAAACGTGATTAGTGGAAATATATAAAAATTTGCTTCTGATTGTTTCACATTTTTCAGTGTCATAGGAAACAAGATCGTCCATCGGCTGAGAGTGAGGGTAAAGGGATACATAGAGCATTTGAAGAGAAAGGGAAATGGGTGGAACGGCGTCTAGGAGAGAGGGAAAGTGAAGGGACCAGGGAAAGAACATGACCGCTGAGGAGCGTGAGTCGGAAGTGAGACTGAGGAGCGTTGCTGAGCGTTTTCCGGGCTGAGCTCAGCTGCGTGGGTACAGGCGCAGACCCGGTGGAGGACTAGATTTACCCCGGGCTGCAGTCTTGCCGAGTGAGTGTGAAGAAGCTGTAGTGGCACAAAGGAGGGGGGGAAGCAAGGAAGGAGTTTATAAAGACTGACCACAGAATTTCACTTGAGCGAGGCAGGCAGACAGACATCCCGAGGATGAAGGAGGTGGGATCAGTGGCGTGTAGATACTGGGGAGTCGAAGGATTCCAAGAGGGGTGGTATAAGCAAGCGACAGCAAGCAGGAAAGCGAGGAGGAACAGTCCAAGAGTGGGGTGTGTGAGGTCGAGATTGGGGCTGGATGGTGGTTGTTGGTAACGACCGAGACCAGACCGGGTCTCAGTGAGTGGTCAAGGTGAGAAGTTCAAAGAACTCAGAGGCCAAGGTGTCAAGTATATCTGAAGGCCAGGGCAGATTATTTTGTCAGTAGAAAGCACGTGTTAGCAGACTTAGCACAAAGTTGAGCTAAATATTAAACAGCATAACGAGTGCCCTCTGGAAGCTTACAGACTGCGATGTTTAATTATGGGACAGAGTAGTACTCAGTTGTGTAGGTTTTATGCAACATACTAAAAAAGGAATGAGTTTCCTAAATATCTCTTTAAAACATAGTAAGAAGTCATGGACATTCATCTGTGAGTAAAAGCAATCATTATTCTGTAAAACAGACCCGTTCTTCATAATTCTAGTTCCATCCCAGTTCCACTGTCAGAAACATTGACTAAGATGCCCCCTCAGCCACGTATACGGACGTTTGTAAAAATAGTCGGGAGCGCAGGTTAACAGTGTGTATAGCTCCGTGAGACTTCAGACCTCCGAGACTCGCCGCCACCTCAACCCTGAGGCCCAGCAGGTGCCACGCGCCCCTGCTTGGCAGGGGCGCTTGGCTGAGGCACGCCTACTCCTCCCGCGGGGACAGGATGCTCACTGGGAGGCCCTGTGTTTGTTCGCAGTGTGTTTAGGCCAGCGTCCTTGTTCTTATAATTGTGCACATTAATTAAAATCTTACGTACACCCATGAAATATGAATGAGGGAAGGAAGAGCGTTGTTTTTTGTGACCTAAGGTAAATGTTTTGGGAAGATTCAGGAAAAACAAATTGCTTTATATCTTTTTCTGTCTAAACTAGGCAGGAAGGCAACTGTAAAATACCCGGGGTCATGATCCAGGATTCTGTACTGATGTCGTTCCACAAGTTTGTGCTCTTCTTCAAAGCCCTGGAAACTAAGTAGGAGATCCATTTGGTTGTGATTTGCTTAAGAACGCCAATCAGCTAACGCCTACCAAAAAAAAAAAA
>NW_024425119.1:12168759-12239026 GCF_017311325.1 Ursus maritimus | reverse complement strand
AAAAAAAAAAAACAACAAAAAAAAACCCAAAAAGCAAAGCATGGTCCTGCATCAGAAATTAGTGAATTAATGTATTTATTTGTTTTAAATTAAAATGTTTCAAGTATATATGTATCATTTTTGATTTCCTCCTCTTCTTCACTGATGTAGTAACTGCCAATCCAGATTATGTATTGTGTTTAATTTAGTAGCCAAATCATATTTAAATCTCACATGGTAACATTTTAGGATTTTTTGCTTCTCTTTGATTTAAAAATTGGCCATGTTTTATTTATCAAGTCCTATCTTATTACAAAAACAGTTTCAGGGAGTAACTGATAATTGATTTAAGTAGATTCTTTTTGCAGTAAATTTTTATAAATCAAGTTATATTTGTCATTGAGATCATTTCCTCTTATTTCATTTTGTGTTTATTTTACCATCACTCAGTTTTAATACATTAATGTTTTAATTTTATACTTTATAATTAAATTATAATTATAAATTATGAATATAAATTATATAAAAGTATAATTTTACATAATGTATAATTTATACAAAACGTATAAATTTTCCCCTTTCCCCTTTTGCCAGTTGTTTAAAGTAAAACTGGCTGGCTCAGTCAGAAGAGTATGCGACTCATGATCTCAGGATCATGAGTTCGAGCCCCACATTGGGCTTAGAGATTACTCTCCTCCTCTCCCCACAAAAAACCTTAAAAAAAAAAACAAAGCAGCTACTTAAATGCATCTTTTATGGTACATTGTTTTATAAGTGAAAAACACTTTTTTGCGCTACGACAGCATTGCAAGCTCGGATTGTCAAGGGGCGTCCTTTTCCTGTGTCCGCTGTGTCCAGCATCATGGGTTGCTGCAGCTGGGCGCGAGGCTGCGGGGAGCACGAGTGCAGGGACCGGGCACGCCGGCAGCCCGTCCTCACCAAGCAGCGGTAGACGCCAGCGCAGTGATGCCTGCAGCAGCGGCTGGGACAGTAAGGGGGAGCAGAGGGCGACGTAAACACCTTGACTGCATGTCCTCACGGTGTCCTGAGTCTCTCTGAAAGCCTCCTCACAGAAGCTCACGGCCAGAGTGGTGCCCTTTTACGTTCTGATTAATTAGTGACGTTAAAAAGGGCATAAAGAAGGAAGTTAAACTTTATATTACTTTAGTTAAAAAGAACGTGTGTGTGTAGCTGGTTACCTTGCTGCGCCATCTAACTTGCTTTACACAGAACTTCAGCGAGAGCATGCGACTCAGGGCCGATTCTGGAGACGAATGTACTTGGATTTGAATCTTGCCTCCGCACCTCCTGCTAGCTGTGTGACTTGGCAAACATTGTGCAACCTCTCCAAACCTCAGTTTCCCCATTTTTAAAATGACGATAATTGTACCCATGTCAGAGGGTGGTTGTGAGGATTAAATGAGACCGTCTATGTATTTAAGTTTTTAATTTTAATTCCAGTCTAGTTAACGTGCAGCGTTCTGTTACTTTCAGATGTGCGCGGTAGTGACTCAGCACCTCAGTACGTCACCCGGCGCTCATGACGGGCGCCCTCCTTCATCCCCACCATCTAGTCCCCTCATCCCCCACCCACGTCCCTCTGGTAGCCGTCAGTGTGTGCTCTAGAGTGAAGAGTCTGTTTCTTGCTTTGTCTCTTTTTTTCCCTTTGCTTGTTTCTTAGATTCCACATAGAAGTTAAAATCATAATGGTGCTTGTCTTTCTCTGACTTATCGTCCATGTTGTTGGAAATGGCAAGATTTCCTTTTTTATGGCCAAATAGTATTCTGTCGTATGTATGTATATATATATACACACACCACATCTTCTTTATCCATTCATCTATCCATGGACACTTGGGTTACTTCCATGATTTTGCTCTTGTAGATAATGCTGCTATAAACATAGGGTTGCACGTATGCCTTTGAATTAGCGCTCTTGTATTCTTTGGGTAAATACTGGGTCATAGGGTAGTTCTATTTTTAACTTTCTGAGGAAACTCCATACTGTTTTCCAGAGTGGTTGCCCCAGTTAGCATTCCCACCAACAGTGTAAGAGGGCTCCTTTTTCTCCACATCTTCGAGAGACTGTTTATTTAAATGTTCAGCACAGACTTGGAAATGGTAGGGATTCATTAACCGTTAGATAGTATTCTGATAGATATTATTTTATTATGTACTATGTACCGTAATATTATTAAGCCTCTAGCAAAGGTGCTCAACAAATATTTTTTGACTGAATTTAGGTTCGGAGTATTCTGGTAGATATTATTTTATTATGTACTATGTACCGTAATATTATTAAGCCTCTAGCAAAGGTGCTCAACAAATATTTTTTGACTGAATTTAGGTTCGGTGGCCATTTCTATAAACTGTAGGTTATGAGGCTACTGTCAGAAGTGTACATTGTCATACTCCTTCTATGGGGAAATCAAATTTGACAGTCATTATAGACTTGTAACATGTTTTGTCCTGAGAACTGCCTGTTATCTTCTGAAACTTCTAGGTCTTCATTACTGAATTGGGTGGAAAGTGACGTTATTATCTCCCTTCACTTTTAATTTAATAAATCTTTGTAGTCCTGTTGGTGGGTAGGAGAAGGACATATGAAATTATTCCTTTACGGACCATTGGCAAGAAAGGCTTGAAAGGCCCCTTAACTCCAGTGACCCGTTGCTGTTCTTACGTGGGAGATACTGCAATGGTAGTAATCTCAGCATGGAAAACAAATGTGACCTTTGCTACCTGTACAAAAGTTGAAAAGTTGTAAGTTAAGATCTTCACAGGCTGATTGTGAACCTAACAGAAGCACATGAGAGCATGAGGAGACGGGGCTTTGGCGCAGCGCCAGCGTCAGTCGGTCACTCCAGGAAACTCACCTGCTTCCCAAAGCTGTTTCTTGACATGGTCATCTCACAGTTGAGAGAGGGTTGCATATCTGACTTGGATTTATTAAGCCTAGCTTTTATGTAAAATATATTCATTGTGCCAGGTGTGGTAAAGGAAGAGGCTTAGGGAATTGGCATATTTCAGGAAGGAACATAGGAAGAAATTGACCAACTGTCTTTCAGGTAGTTGGAAAACGTTTGTAGAGGAGGTACCATTCCCAGAAAGGGAATACATGACCAGAGTCGCTTAAAAGAGAATTATTTCAGGTTTGGAACATTTCAAACCAAAGGACGTGGGGTTGTGTAGGCTTGCCCAGAAAATGGTAGACAGGGTGTCGGCTGAACAAACACGGATCGAGTACAACCATGTACCCGGTGCGGACGGTAGAAAAACAAGTGCGAATCCGTCCAAGATCTCACTACTCCACTACTTAATAGGAGATAAGAATTATCTGCTCATTACAACAGTGTGCTCAGTGAGCAAAGTACTTTAGAAGGGCAGAGAATGGAACGGTGAGTTATGCGTCAGTGGAAGGAATGCACGGCGAGGTTAATTTCAGCAAAGTCAGAAAAGTGGACGAGAGTGACCAGGAAGAGGAACAGGGCCTCTGAAGCACTGGAGTGCTGTGAACGGCAGCATGGAAGGGTGGGTGTCCTTTGGACAGGAGCAAGTAGTGACATGATGACGTTAAATTGTGGGCAGAGGGACGCCTGGGTGTCTCAGTTGGTTAAGTGGCCGCCTTTGGTTCGGGTCATGATCCCAGGGTCCTGGGATCGAGTCCTGCATTGGGCTCCTTCCTTGGTGGGGAGCCTGCTTCTCCCCCTGCCTGCTGCTCCCCCTGCTTGTGCACTTTCTCTCTGTCAAATAAATAAATAAATAAAATCTTTAAAAAAATACAAAATAAAGTGTGGGCAGAGCACTTAGCCCATGTTTGGTTATAAGAAAGATTACTCTGGGTTTCGTTCAGTGTATGGTTTAGAGATGAAACTCCACAAACTTCCAAGAGCTCCCTGGTGGCTCTTTTGTTGTTGTGGCTGCCCATTGACGGAGCAGCGATAGGAAACAGGAGAGAACAAAGGGGAGGCTGATACCAAAAGGATCTGGCAACCATTTGGATGGGGGTCGTGAAGGAAGGAGAAAGGACACGATCGTATTTTCTAGCTCAAGTGTCTGAGTAGATGGTATTACCATACACCAACTTTGGGTTACAGAGAGGAAACAGGACTTTGGGGCCCAGAGAGAGAATGTGTTGCGTGTCTGACAGTGTGAGTTTGAAGGGCCTGAGGAACATACGAACAGAGATACCGGGTTGGAAAGACAGGTTGGGAATGAAAGTGAATGTATATTTAGCAGTCGTCCACATGTAGAGCTGCTAATTAAAGCAATGGCCGTCGATTCAGTCTTTACAGGAAGTATTTAGAACAAGGAGACTACCTAGGACTGTATCTTTGAGAACAACCAGAATGTTCCGTTTGGGAAGAAAATGTTCCTGTTGTACCTATACTCTAAAGTCGTAGTAAACTACCATGGTTTGATTTTGTATTCTTCCACTTCTTTCTCAGTAATGAAGATAACAGGGTTGATTAATGATGGTTGATCTTCAAGCACCCTATTTTATTTTCAAGATTTACTTATTTTTGAGAGAGAGAGAGGGAGTGCGTGTGCCTGCAAGAGAGTTGGGGGAGGGGCAGAGGGAGAGAATCTCAAGCAGACTCCCCGCTGATCCAGGAGACCAGTACCAGGCTCCATCTCCTGACCCATGAGATCGTGACCTGAGCCGGAACCAAGAGTCACGTGCTCAACCTACTGAGCCAGCCAGGCGCCCCTTCACGCACCCTATTTTAAACAGCCTCTCTTTTGCCCTTAAAAACAATTCTGCCTTAAAGTCTCTAAATGTCACCGTGCTAGGTTTTTGGATTTCACCGACTGAATTAACTGATTTCAAGGAAACTAGTAATTCTTATCATTAAACTTTACTCTTCCAAAATGATTGTGCTGATATGTTAATCACCTTAATTGCTCTTTCCCTCTACAGGAGCTGATGCAGCAGAATGGGATTGGTTATGTGTTAAATGCCAGCAATACCTGTCCTAAGCCTGACTTTATCCCCGAGTCTCATTTCCTGCGAGTGCCTGTGAATGACAGCTTTTGTGAGAAAATTTTGCCATGGTTGGACAAATCCGTAGATTTCATCGGTAAGTAGCTGCAGGAATGTATTACAAGCCCTCTGGGTCATAGTCTCGTGTGCAGGTGTACCCCTTCTTCCCTCCTATTTCAGAGATTTCGTAAGTCAGAACAACACGTGAGGCTGCCGATCTCATGCGGTGGCCCAGGTGCTGTGTGTGCCATGCTGTTCCTGAGCCCCTGCCTTGTGACATTCTAGCTACCTTCACACAACCAAGGTGAAGCCTGATGGGATCTGTGATTGTGGATTTGCAAGTGTTTGAAAATCAGTTAAACTACTGGGATTAAACTTTAGCCATTTTTTCAAATCCTATAAAAGACTTTTGGAAACTTTGGTGGCATTCCTTAAACTGTTTTTACCTCGCTGCTGGGTTCTCCCCAGAGAAAAGTCAAATCCTGTGAAAACAAATCCCATTCCATTTAAAGTCTTATGTCACAAGATTTGTAAGCCTCAGTCCACGTGTGCCAGTAATTTCAAGTAGTGTGGGATCTAATAAAATCCCAGCACACACACACACACACCCAGTCACTTCCTTGGGGGTGGTTGTGACAGGCTCTGATCCGTCCTGTGCTGTGTTCCGCTGGCCGGCCAGTCAGCCTCCTGACGCCAAGCTGCGGGTGCGTGGTGACACTGCGGTGCCTGAGGTCAGGTCTGCTGTGGGAAACCGGTGACGTATTTGAAATGTAGTTTTAGCGGAGAGTGGCCGCACCGGGGAGATACGCTGTTCGCTCTTGAGCAGCGCAATGACCTTCACTCCTGTGTCCCATGTGAGAAGTTTCTGCTGTTTTCTTCCTCTACTCACATAAGCGTGTGCATGCTAACCCATAATTAAATACTCTCAATTTATTACTGTAATTAAAAAAAGAACTAGTTCCTTTTAAAATGTGAAATTATGTACATTAAGCCTCTCAGCTGTACCCTTTCATCTGTGAGAGGAATTTCTAGATAATGCTTTTGGAACTTTGAGTGATTCCAGAACAGTCCCCCCCCCTTTTTTGTTCCCTTCAAGATTCCAGATTGCCAAAAATTTTCATCTTTAATTAGGATGCATTCTTTGAAACGTTAGAAGATAAACGCTTAGATAATTCACATTATAACATTCACAAACAAAACTCCCAGATGAATCACCCCCACTTCTAGGAAGTGTTCAGTTTATCATTCAGTTTGTGCCTCTTTAGGAAATAACACGGTTAACGTTCTGTTGCGTGTCACGTCAATCCAAAGACATTCGGCTCTAATTTCAGCTGAAAGTGCAATTTCAGGATCTGTTTAGAAGAGAACTCGTCAGTGTTCAAGCTTTAGGAGGGTCAGCAGAGAAGAGAATATGAGTAACTTTGCCCCAGCTTGCTTCTTTCTTTCCTGGGAGACATTGGCGTCACCCTGCCACTTAATTCAGACAGAAGGAATTTACCATATTCCAACTTGGTTAAACACACCCAAATACGTATTGTAATTTATTTGTAGTATCTTGAAAATATTTATACTTCCCAGTATTTCACTTGCTCGGCCCATTTACTAGGGCCACCATTCCCCCCCCACCCTGCCCCCAGGTAATTCAGGGTGAACTCTTCAGAGTCCAGCGCACGGTCAGGGTGGTTGCTGGGCTCCGCGGGGCTCTCTGCTGTGGTCAGTCCTGGCAGGGTGCACAGTGGGAATACTGCCCCCGTACCAGGGCTGAATGACTTACAGGCTTGGGGGGGGGGGTTGTCTTTTTATTATTAAGATAAATTTCAATAAATTTATGGGTTTGTTGGAAGGACTCAAGTGTTCACGGAGTTTTAAATTTATTTTTAGTTCCCATGGGCAACAGTGAGCTGGGGTTGCCTGGGACTAGGGGACACTCTCGAGGTGCCCGGTGCCAGCTGGCTGCTCCCCCCCGCCCCCCACCGCGCCCGGGGCTCCTGCCCCGCCTCTTGAGTTTGCGTGTAGGCCATACAGGGAGGTGACTAAGGCATGTACTTTGGAGCCAAACTGTATTTGGGTCCTGCCTGCCTTGGTTAGTTAAGTGATTTGGGGTAAGTTTCTCAGTACCCTGAACTGGAAACTGACAATAGTGTATGTACTTTAGAGGGGCGTTGTGAGGATTAAAATAGATAACGGACGGAGAATACCTTGAAAAGTGCCTAACTCATAACTGACTCTTACTAAATAGTAGCAATTTTACAAATGATCATCTGAGAAGTTCTTTGGGTTTTTTTCTTAGCGCTGTTCTCTGTACGCTCAATTACTGCTTCTTTATTTTTAGCGTTTATAACGTCGCATCCTCACTGGCTCCCCCTAACCCTTTTCATTTGTTATCCTGCCTTTTTTTTTGAGCTAGATTTTTATTCCCGAACTGCTGTAGTGACAGCTTACTCTTCTCCTTTCCGTTGTCACTGTCAGCGCTTTTGCTGTCCCCTGTTCAGCAACCTGCGGTCCTTAGCCTAACATTCCCAGGCCCTCTGGCACCTCCTCCCCAGCTTCGAAACCTTCTTTCTCATTACCCCCTTGCCCCACGGCGCGTGCAAGGCAGCCACCGTGGACTGTTGTCTGAGAAGCCCATCGGGTCCCACTGTACGGCCCCCTCGCTCACCTTTCCCTTCTCTCTGCCAGGTCTCTGTGTATGTGACTTCCTTTGCTTTAAGACTCCCTTTAGCACTCCTTTCTGCCAAGAGCAGAACCCCAATCCAGTGTAATACTCGTTAGATTTGGTTTAAAGATTTATTTATTTATTTGAGAGCTCTCGCATGGGGGGGGCGGTGTATAGCAGAGGGAGAGGGTGAGTCCCAAGTAGACTCCCTGCCAAGCGTGGAGCCCACAGGGCTTGATCCCACAGCCCTGAGATCATGACCTGAGCTGAAATCGAGTCAGATGCTTAACTAACTGAGCCACCCAGGCACCCCTAAGATTTCTAAAATACATCCTCAAAAGTGTTGTGATTGTAAAAGCAATGTAAGTATAATCCAGAGTATCTGAAAAACAGAGAAAAGGAAACCTATAACCTCAACATCCTAACACATCTGTTATCATCGTTGTTTTATTTCCTCTCAACCTTTTTCACATGTTGTATAAAGATTGCTTTTTAAGGTCTGTATTAGCCAGCCAGTATTCACTGGGTGCATAATATATGCCCAGTGTGAAGCCCTCTGAGGTAGAAGGAAGACCCTTCTAGGTCCTTATAGTCTTGTTCTGAGATAACTATTTTATATAATTGAGAGAATATTGTCAACATTTTTTAAAAATTTGAGAGGCACCTGTGTGGCTCAGTCATTAAGCGTCTGACTCTTGATCTCTCAGGCTTGTGAGATGGAGCCCCGTCAGGCTCTGTGCTGGGCAGGGAGCCTGCTGAAGACTCTCTCTCCCTCTGCCCCTCCAACTCCCCACTGCCCCCCCCCACTTGAGTACATACACACTCTCTAACTAACTAAATACAATTAAAAAAAAATTGAAACCCAGCCTACTTCCAATAAGAATTTAAAGCAGCTTACAGCATGAGACTGGGATCAAAAAATACACACATTACACATTAAAACAGGATCAAAGGGCAAGAACCGAGTAATATGGGGCTAGAAAAGCTACAATAAAATCTGAATTACAGTTACCTATTGAAATTGAGTGAAAAATCTCAGCTTCGAGCTTCTTAGCAGCCTCGGCAAAGGGGAAATACTGTTAGTACAGGCTGAGGACGGTGTAGGTGAGACAAGAGAACGGAACAGGCCCAGGAAGGCATGGGGCTCTACGTACATGGGTTTATATCTTATGTTGCATAGTACATATTTCTTTGTTTCAAGAAGAATTTATATTCATTTGTTACTGTTTCATTGTGTTTGATTTCACTATCTAAAGGAAAGCTTAGCTGTTTGATTATTCATATACTATCCAAACGTCCTATGTGTTTTGTACACAATGAAGAATAAATCCCATACGTGAGGAATTTGTAGTATTTCTAGCAGAAGTGGGGAGACTGGTGTGGCCAGAGCAGACTCCCAGCGTATCTGTTAATTATAAGAATTTGAATATAAGGTTTGGTAACTTTTGCTGGTATCAGCTAAAACGAGTGAAAGGGAAGAGCTGAGCTCCACAGCAGCGGCTCATGGGGAAAGGCACACGTGTCGTTTAGAATCGAGGCAGGCCCAGTACTGGCTAAAATGTTAGTGGCTTCCAGGCTGCGTGGGGTAACTTCACTTACTCCTACAAAGTACGCTTTTAACCCTTCAACAGGGAGAGATGGCAGTGCCGTTGGGTCGAGTGTTCTTGGCTCTAACAAAGTGTCCACAAGTCCTGCCATGTTGTGCGGAATATCTATGATGCAGTCAGGAACTCCTAGATACCCAGGAAAGGTTCAGGTTCCCCTGGTCCTCGCTAAAGTGGGCTGCTAACCCTGATTCATAGCATATACCTGGTTTTCTTCTTAAATTCAGCAAATAAAGTTGTTGAGCCACTTGATGACATACAGGAAAGTCTAAACAAAAATAGGAAACTATAGGAGATATGTTCTGTGAGTCAGCATTTTAAAAGTAGCTTGACCTGGCATCTTCTTGCATTCTGCTGCGATACGGTGATGAAGTCCTCTCTCTCCCCCTCCTTCTGCTTTTTAAATTAGTCATGTATGTCGCAGATGTTTGAAATGAGAAAATATTTTTAAAAATGTCATACCTCTTCCATGTAGCAAATCACCATACTGGACACCTGAATACGATGTTAGAGGTCAGTTATATCTCAAAACTGAAAATTCTACCTCAAAACTGGAAAAAAGTTTAGTATCTCTTACCTAACTAGAAAAAAGTTGAAGTGTCAGACAACATGGGTAAACAAAATATTAGCTACATCTTAGGATTTGGGATGTTATTTTCTTTATACTTCTCTGTATTCTGAAATTTTCCACACTAAACAAGTAGAATCATGTCATCACAATGTAGGATTTATACCCAGGGAAAGTTCTTAAAATAAAAAAAAATCATGTAAAAAACCCATTGGGAAATATACTCAGTAAGAGGAGAGCCTGAGTCAGGGACTCATTGCTGACTAACACGTCTGGCCCTCGTTGTCCTGTATGTAAATGGTGGGAAAGTGCTCTTCCTTTATCTCCCTAAGAAACTACTGAAGGGAACAACGTGTAAGTAGATGAGCTCTACTTTGAGTTATCAGATGAAAGGAAGTACATGGCAGCAAGATCTCACTGTTGACCACGGTTGTTCTTGTGACCCTACTTGAATTTGACGCCCGCAGAGAAAGCCAAGGCCTCCAACGGTCGTGTCCTGGTGCACTGCTTAGCGGGCATCTCTCGCTCGGCCACCATCGCCATCGCCTACATCATGAAGAGGATGGACATGTCCTTAGACGAAGCTTACAGGTGAGAGCCGGAACTCGTCTTGTGCGATGATGGGCTTTTCATTTGACCTGAAGCGTGAAGGGAGATGAGGGCAGGTAACCAAATGAAAGCAAATGAGGACTATTTTAGTTACACGCTTTACAGGTGACTGGGTTTTTTAATGGTGTTGCAAAGACCAGAGAAGAATACACTTTTATAAGTTCGCAAGAATTCCACCCACACGTGTCAGATTCATCCTCGGCTACTTTTGAATTTTCAGGAACAACAAATCTAAACCGATCACCATCCTGTTAAGTGAGTTTGTATCTTTTCCTAATTGGGGAAGTACCTAGGAGGAAAAAAGCTCCAGCGCAATGCCCATTCCAGAATTCCTCCTCTGCTTCAAACTTTGTGCCTCTGTCCCTGTGAGGAAAAAGCCGAGAGCAAATTGTCAAAGTCCGTTCACCGAGTAAAATTCCTGTATTCTAGAGTTGCCCCGATTCTGCACTTGGACTGGGTTGCTCCTCCCACCCTTGGTCCAGGTGGAGGGCAGGCACGTGACAAGAGCGCACAGACCAGAGTTTGTTTAGCGGGTGAATCGGAGGCCTCTTCGTGCTACAGGGTAGAGGGCGTTAGTTTTCATGCAATAGCGAGCCAGTAAATACAGACACGGGCCTGTTGTAACAATTCGACTTTTTGCCCCTCAAATTGGAAGGTCTGGAAAGAAATGAGCTACCGGAGCAGCTTCTCAGAAGGGTGTTGCCTTGGTCTGCATCAGTTCCCTCGTCCCCCCGTCAGGCTTTTCTCCCTGCAGGTCTGGGGCCTCGTAGAAACTGGAAGGAAAGGCATTCTTCATTTCCTACATTTGCACTTGCTACAGTGGAGCCAGTTGTTTCTGGCTTCGTTCATTTGCTTTAGGTTACTTGATATCCAGGGAGTTCGTGATTTTTCTCTTTCCACGTTCAAATACGAATCTTCAGTGTAGTTTCACTCCTGCATCTTCTGCGGAGTGGCCGTGAAGGTCACGAGCCACTGGGGAATCTGTCTACGATCTCTAAGAGTTTGTGTTTCCACAATTAAACATAAAAGTGACTTATTACTAGTTTTTACCCCTTGATGATTCTTTTTTAACACAGTGGTTACAAAAATGGACCCAGACATTAGGCCTGGTTCTGAACCCCAGCTGTGTGATTTCGAGCAAGTCACTTAAGGACTTCGTGTCCCTGTGTGATGGGGGTAATGCACCACCGGACACGGGGTGGTTTGGGGACTGAGAGATGATGCTGTGACGCCTCAGCCTAGTGCTCAGCACACAGGCCGCCTGAGAGCTGACGGTTCTGTTGTGCTGGAGGCGAGGAGAAGGAACTCGAGGGTGTGCTATGGTGCTCAGGTCATCTGATACCCGCTTTTCTGGTCATTAATTAAAACATGAACTGTCCTGAGGAAGTGACTGTGGGGACCTTGAGAAGGCACGATACTGGGACGCTGAAGCTGGAGAGTGGCCGCTACCCTGTAATTCTGATGGCGGCACCAGCGTTGGCAGGGGGCGGGGTGGAGGGTGGGCCCCGGTGCTGAGGCCAGAATCCTCGCTTGTCAGTTGCATTGGAAACTCTGGGTCCTTGAGAATAAGGAGGCTAAAACTAGAGCTTTGGGGGCCTGGCCCCCCCCCCGCATGCTCCAGGGACATGCGCTGTCTCCCCAAACTTTCATACTGTCATCTGCCATAGGTGTTTGGGAGGCGCTAATAATTCCCTACCTTATTTATTCATTTACTGTTCTGTTGTCTAGCTGTTTTTAAGATAAAGCATAGTTGCAAAATTCAAGACTTTTATGTCTTTCCTCTCTTCATAGATTTGTGAAAGAAAAAAGACCTACTATATCTCCAAACTTCAATTTTCTGGGCCAACTCCTGGACTATGAGAAGAAGATTAAGAACCAGACCGGCGCATCGGGGCCAAAGAGCAAACTCAAGCTGCTGCACCTGGAGAAGCCAAATGAACCTGGCCCCGCGGTCTCCGAGGGTGGACAGAAGAGCGAGATGTGCCTCAGTCCACCCTGCGCCAACTCCGCTACCTCAGAGGCGGCAGGGCAGAGGCCCGCGCATCCTGCCAGCGCGCCCGGCACGCAGCCCCCGCTGTTGGAGGACAGCGCGCTGGTCCAGGCGCTGAGCGGCCTCCACCTGCCCTCAGGCAAGCTAGAAGACAGCAATAAGCTCAAGCGCTCCTTCTCTCTGGACATCAAATCCGTTTCGTACTCCGCCAGCATGGCAGCCTCCTTGCATGGCTTCTCCTCCTCCGAAGATGCTCTGGAATACTACAAACCTTCCACGACCCTGGAGGGGACCAGCAAGCTCTGCCAGTTCTCGCCAGTCGAGGAAGTATCGGAGCAGACCCCAGAGACCAGCCCAGATAAGGAGGAAGCCAGCCTTCCCAGGAAGCCTCAGCCGGCCAGGCCTTCCGATGGCCAGGGCAAACGACTGCATGCAGGAAGAGCCAGCAGCAGCGGGGCCGCCCAGCGGGCCCTCTTCTCCCCGCTGCATCGGAGCGGGAGCGTGGAGGACAACTACCACCCCAACTTCCTTTTCGGCCTGTCCACCAGCCAGCAACACCTCGCCAAGTCTGCCGCCGGGCTGGGCCTCAAGGGCTGGCATTCGGACATCTTGGCTCCCCAGACCTCCACCCCTTCCTTGACCAGCAGCTGGTATTTTGCCACGGAGTCCTCTCACTTCTACTCGGCCTCGGCCGTGTACGGGGGCAGCGCCGGCTACTCCGCCTACAGCTGCAGCCAGCTGCCCACCTGCGGCGACCAAGTCCACTCCGTGCGCCGGCGGCAGAAGCCAAGTGACAGAGCCGACTCCCGGCGGAGCTGGCACGAAGAGAGCCCCTTCGAAAAGCAGTTTAAACGCAGAAGCTGCCAGATGGAATTTGGCGAGAGCATCATGTCGGAGAACAGGTCGCGGGAAGAACTGGGGAAAGTGGGCAGCCAGTCTAGCTTTTCAGGCAGCATGGAAATCATTGAGGTCTCCTGAGAAGGAAGACACTTGTGACTTCTATGGACAATGTTTTTCTTCACACACACACAAAAAAATTCCCTGTAAATCTGAAATATATATATGTACATACATATATATTTTTGGAAAATGGAGCTATGGTGTAAAAGCAAAAGATGGATCAACAGGGCTGTTCTCTCAGCGTCTGCACTTGAGAGAGCAGCTATTTCTCAACAAGAGTGGAAGGGCAGACCCTAGATTTCCTCCTAGACAGATGAAACAAACATTGTACGCGGCGCACATCCCCTCGTTCTTACTGAATCCAGCTTGATCTGGTGTTGGAGGACACCGTGCCCTCCCGTTGTCGTGGTGTGCTACACGAATCTCGAGCCCTAGTCTCTGTCCGGCCCCTTCCGTAGTGCACCTTAGCGCTGAGACTGAGCCAGCTCGTGGGTTGGGCGGGTAGACCCCATCAGGGACAGGACCTCATGGTGAACGCAAGAGCAGTGACCCCATGCAAGGCGGATCCGCACGTCCAAGCTCGCCCGGCAGCCGAGCGATGGGAGCCTCGTTCTGCTGCACAGACCGTCAGGGGCCTTGCCAAGGTCGACTTTAGAGCAAACCCAGTACCTCAGACCGCAAGTCGGGGCTTTCACCACTACCAGGTCCGGTAGCCTGCCTTCTAGGCATTGTGAACAGGCAGGGAGCTAGTCACGCTTTGCAGACCAATTCAGACCATCTCTGCACAAATTTTCAGTTGGGCCTGGATGGAGGTAATTTTTTCTTCTCAGCTTGACGAAGAGAAGGGAAGCCATCTAGGATTCAATTGAGCAGCCAGGAATCTGGCCACATAATGATTTAAGGTCGGTCGGGAGGCTAAACAAGTCTACCTCCCTCCATGTAAAGCAGAGAATTGTTCCAAATGGGATTGTTAATCCTTTAAATTAAGGTGAACTTGCTTGAAGCCAGATGTGAATTTCTTTGGGTTGGTAGCAGGATAAGCAGCCCCTTCGAAGTTCTCAGCCAAAGTAGATTTTTTCCATTTCGGTTTCTTTGCACAGATACATTTTGTAAAAACCGAACAGTCAGGTAGACTTTTATAGGAAACTACCGAGAGGGAGAAAAGCTCTGGGAAGATTAAAGAATTAAAATTGCTAAAGAGAGGCAGGAAACTCCTTTTTCTCAGTGGTTTTGTTCCCCTGAGCATGTGATGAGGGAGGTAGTCTGTAATGGGGCTGAGAGGCTAATTCAGAGAGGAGGGTTCAGGATGAAACGGTACAGGAGGGTGAGGGAGGTGTTGGGAGTTTGTTTCGTTGTGAGCAGAGTGGAGAGCCACAGCCAGGCTCTTCTCAGAAACTCTCCCCAGCATATTTTTAGTAGAAGGGACATATCAAAATGGAGCGGGACCAAGGCGGTCTCTCAGTCTCTGACCTACAATCACTGTATGGAATCAGTCCTGGCAGCTGAAAATAGGAGTTGATTGGAACAAGTCCACAAGTGATTAGGACATATCTGCTTTTAGACTTCCTGGCTTGGGTCTTGTCAGCTACAGTATGGTCCTCTTTTGAAGCCTTGATTCACGTCAGCAGCTTTTGGGGGGGGGGGGTTGTCATTGTTCTTTACTGTAAGTGTAGCTAGTTGCTGACTCATATCTCAGGTTTTTCTGTGTTCGAGAAATGGATAGTCCTTCGATTAGGATGTGACTTCATGCTTCCTATGATGACTGCTGAAACCAGCACAGAATGACGTGATTCAGAACGGACTTGCTCGCGATGATTCCGAGCGCCCCTTAACATAACTGCTTGCACGCGAATAACGTGCTGTGATCCGGGTGTCAAACGAAGGCAGGAAGAGCGGACACTGCGTAGGGAGCTCGGGGTTACTGTACGGAAGAAGTTCTGTGAAATGATCTGAGTTTTTCTACATACACTTACATTCGGGATGTAATCAGACATTCTCAAGGTGTCAGTCCTTTTCGAGGTGTTGTATATACACCAAGCGAGGGAGAGCTCACCTCTTCCAGAGTCTGGTCACAGCTGTGGGACATTTTTAAGAAATGAAAGCAAGAGCTCCAGTGTTACGTATGTCGCAGGAGGGTTGAGGGGACGTCCAGCATTCGGGATTTCTCCTGGCCATGGTCCCCTTCCTTCCTGTGACTATGAGGTAGTCTTACCCTACAGCCTTCGTCCTTGGTTGCGAATGTCAAATACGCAGTCCTGGGGCCCGACACCGCCGGGCCTCCGGGGCGAGCCCTGCCACTGCGTGGGTCGGCTGGCCGCTCTTCAGTATGGAATCGTAGGGGACACCCTGGAATCTACTGGCATGACACTGAACGGTGATTTCTGAAGAGCAAAACTAGACTTTTGTTAGAAAGGCTGGACAATGGTTTAGGACATTTGTAAAGTGAGGTGGAAAGACTGTATAAATGTTTAATATGAATATAGTTCTTTTGGAGAAAGATGCTGTTGAATGGTTAAATTGTGCATTTCTCATTTTGATGGTCATGTATGTTAATATGAAATAAAATCGAAACTGGTACCTGTTTATACATAAATGAGAAAGGACCTCTCCTTGCCGCTGTTGGTGGGAAGAGCAACATCCGAGTGCAGGAGGTGGTGGCAGCAGAACCTGTCCCGCTGTTCTTGTGTCCAGGGGGACTGAGCTCAATACAGTGGTGAGGGCATCAGACACAGGAAGCGCTCCGTCGTCACATGAAACAGCGGCTCCCCGGCTAACGATTCCCTGCTGGCCTCGTCCTTCACTGCGTGTCCCAGATGCACACTACGGTGGAGAGACAGACACTTGGTAAATACTTGCCGACTGACGGACTCGAGAATAAGGACAGGGTAGGAAGAACGACCAGAGGCACATTCATGGTACACGCTGATGGCAAAGGTCAACGGCTGTATCATTCTTGTAGGAAGAATGGAGACTAGTGGTTACAGGTCGGTTCTCCATCCTTGCCGTGTACATCTTCATGACCCCTCTGCTTATAAATGACACTGCACAGCACAGTTCAGGAGACGAGGAGCTTAGTCTCATCAGTTGGTCAAAGAATTTTATGCATCAAAGGAATAAAGCATTTACCTCCATAAATATGCTTCATAATAAAGCATATTACCGCGGAGTAAGAGGAGAATCACAGGTGATGTCATTTAACTTGGTTGGGATAGGCTTCTGAGTTGAAGTTAAAATTTAAGAAAATTTAAAAGCAAGGATGCCACTGGGTGAGCCAAGACTAGAAGAGCTGCCTTGGCCGGGACCTCGCAGAGACCCGGAGGCCAGCACGGGCCTGAAGAGGGAACAGAGTGTCGAATACTTCTGCCTCCAGACATGGAAGGTGGCCTGTGCAAGCAGGTGTTCAGGGAGAGGCTTCATAAGAAGGGGCAGATCGTGGGAAGTCCTGAAGGTCAAGCCACTTACGACTTGAGTGCACAGATTTGGGGGGCCTCTCAGAGACCAGTAAGAGCAGGCTAGTGCTGGAGGACTAGTTTGGGTCTGACAACGAAAATCAGCTCAGGGCTCGGGCTGAGGGGAAACAAGGAAGACAGAGATGGCAAGGGAAGGGTGGACATACTGGGACTAGGGGACAGCAGCTTTCCACCTCAAAGCCGTCACTGTCATTTCAAACGCTGGCTGGTTTTGTTTTCTGACACCACGCAGACATGTTTTAGATCTAGTAACATTTGTCTAGGTGCTTTTCTCTGAATATCACTCCTGCAGCTATAAATGGAAGAGGGAAGGGAGTTATTTCTAGCATTCCATGGGGCCCATTCATCCTTGGACAACATAATTATACCCGGTTGTATCTTTAAAGTATTGCAAAATCAACTGGAAAATTACGTCACTGTCTTGGAAGACGTTCACGAGTCGGTCCCGTCGTTGCGGTTTACGCGCAGGCGTTGAACTGGGTTTATGTAAAACCCAGTGTCATTCCTCTGCTTCCAGCTAAAACAGTACGGTCCGCGGGTATGCAGTCCCACGGGAAATGCGGGCTGTGGCCCGGCGGGAGCCGTGTCCCAGGCAAACACGGCAGCTGGCACACGGGGAGTCCGGCTGCGCGCTCGGTTCTCGCTGCTCGAGGGAGCTGCGACAGCTTCAAAGGCTGAAATTAAAGTCCTTGGTTCACCAAAGCTCTGAGCGTGAATCCCGCTCACTGTATAATGAAGATAAAAGGCAGCAGGACGAGGATGCCTTGGCTGGCGAAGAAAATGGAGTCCTTAGTGAACTCCATCAGGCCTCAGAGCGACCCGGATAACTCTGCCCAAATTCCTAACAGCAATGGGCACACGTCAGCGCACCCGGGACGTACTGGTTAGACTAGGAAGCGGCTACGTTTAGTTGCCAAAAATTCTGATTTTTTTAGTTTGAGGCATGTGAATAAGGAAGTTATCCGGTCACCCTTCCCCTCTGGAGTCGGGCCATCTGAATGGCAGCGACACGCCTCGTGTGTGTGCAAGAAAGTGTTCCTTACTGTACATTAGTGAACCCCAGTGACCTCTCCTCGGGGGCGCTATGCGGCTCTTAACTAAGCAACGAAAGGGCAGGGGAAAGAAGAGCAGATTCTTTCCCTTGGTGTGAAGAACAATTTACACCAACGACGCCCCCCAAAAAGAAAAACGGTCCCTTCACGCTACCCTTCGATCTTTAATAGGTTTATTAACATTTCAGTAGCTGCCTGCTGAGTGCCGTGTATCTGGGTTTAGTATAAACAAATTGGGAAGACAAAATTTCACTCACTCTAGAATCTTAATCCGTGTTTGCTCCCAGCTCCCATTCCTGAAGTTTCCCGGGTTTGCCTGGGAACCTGCTGAGGGAAATGCCAAAGCTAGGTAAGTTCTACAGCCCCACAGAAGCAGGGGCACAGGTCAGTCCCCCAGCGCCGTTGGTGTATGTAACCTTGGAAACAGCATGCTTGGAATACCCATCACCTACCTTCTTGTCTGTCAGTGGGAAAAGCAAAGGGATACCCAGAGGGGATTTCACCAAGCAAAAAGCCCCTCTCATTCCTTGAGTGCACTCCCGTATCTCAGGTATGGAGTCCTCAAAATCCATTTCATCAAATGCTGACTCTGAGGAGAATAGAAATTACGTTCCTGAGGAGGACAGAGCTTGAAGGGAAACAAAGACGTGACATGTCGAATTATATAGGCTCTCATGAAATCCCTGGCTCTTAACCCCACAACTCATTCGCTGTAAACTCACGTGCATACACGACACGGGGTGAAGGCCAGCTTCTACCAACTTCCACCTTGAGTCAAACAAGGACACTGTGGTTGTAGGGACCTGTTGGACAGTGTTCATACGTACAGACGCACACATAGGTCAGGAGATAGCAAAACAGGTGCTCAAAAGGAGGGAGCCACCGGACACTTTCTAATTTCTAATTAACAGAAAGAAACGAGCTCTCTCTGTTGGGAGCTCAGAATTTAAAGTCACTTCCGAAACACAGGGCCAGTGCTCAGAGACAAGAGGTGAAGATGTTGCTGGAGTATCAGGGGTCACGGAAGTGGAATCCTGGAGCTGGAAGGGGCCCGAGAGCCCATCCAGACCAGCTCCCGCTGTAGGGAGGTGGACAGAGGCTCAGGGAAACGAAGCCATCTGCCAGAGATCAAGGCTGGAGAGCTACAGCCAGGGCCCCCCACAACGCCAGGCTGCCTCTTTATTCCCAAAGCTCCGAGAGGCTCCAGACAGGTCACCGGGCGTTAAGCAACAGAGATTCAGCAGAATGAGCTCTTCAAATAGCAAATTACTCAGATTCCCAGAATCTGACCGAAAATGTAAAATTCTGAGGTGGGAAAGGACTGGTAGCGCCATGTTACCTAAATCAGGGTTCAATCAGAGAAGCAGCACTAGGAATGACCCAGAATCAGGGAGGGGGTGTTAAAGGACTGACCTTAAGCACTTCATTCCAGGTGCTGCTAAGGGAGCCCCTGCCGAGCTGCTTCTGGTGCACGCGACGTCTCGCCGGGACCCACGCTGGCCTCCCCTCTTCTCGAAGCCTTCATCCTGCCGCTGCAGAGGACCTACGGGAGAAGCTCGAGTCCCAGCTGGCCCGGGATGTGGAAGAACCGAAGGCAGAGCCCTGGGAGCCAGCGGAGCCGTGAGCCCGGCTGCCAGGCCCGCTACAGGTGCCGCAGGCCGCGAGCCTGAGATGCAGCGGGGCTGGACGTCGGCGGCCTCCGGCCAGGGAGCACGGCTGCCGCTTTCTGTCCACTTCCAGATCGCATGCAGACGGCTCTTGTAGCCAAACCGAACCAGAAACAAACAAGGCAGGGGATTCTGGCAAACAGTTCAGCTCAGCCAAGTTGACAACATTGCACAACCACCCCCCACATCATACTCACTAGAATTCTTTAAAAAAATACTGAATATGCCTATTGTTCTTCTCTGCTTCTCCCCAGTTAATGAGTAGCCTCGCTACTTAGGACCCAAACGTAAGTTATTATCATTTTGTCTAACTTTTTTTAAACTCATTTTTTCCCCAGTAAACTCTACATCCAACATGGGGCCTGAGCTCACAATCCTGAGATCAAGAGTCGCATGCTGCACCGACTGGGCCAGCCAGGCGCCCCCAACTTCCTTATAAGAAGAAGAGTTGGCTTTTGAGTTGGGTGGTGGGTTGGCTGGCGAGCTGGCTGGCTGGCCGAGAATGTTCTCATGCCGTGGTCGGTCCGCCTTCCTGCCATGCTCACGCCATGAACTGTTGAAACAGTGAGCCCTCAGTAGGCTTGGTCTGTGTCTCATTTTATTCATCCTGTGCTTTTATTTGTAAATTAGACGAAGTGCGGTGCCTGAGCTGCTTTTACAGCTCTTCGTTCTCTGAAAGCTGCAAGCCCGTCCGTGTTCGTAGCTGGGAGCCGTACACTCCAAGAACTCAGACAAAGACAACGATGGCGATGGCTTTAAAAAGCCACTTCTTGTCAGTCTTGGCAAAGGGAATAGAAGTATTCCTTGTATTATTTTTTCAAAACACAATTTCTGCTGGTTTGAAATAAAAAAAAAAAAAAGGAAAAAACAGGGATGAACACAGGTGGCACCTAGTCTAGCTATACCCGATATTAAAACATATTGTGAAATTATATTAAAACAGTATAGAAGAATGAAGAACCACACGAAACGGTGGGGAGAAAGATGAGCGGACGAGAGTGTAGCTCAGAACTAGCCCCTCAGTCATATGGAAATGGGATACAGGACCGAAGGGGTACAGCGCGTCAGCGGAGCAAAGACACATTAGTCAGTAAACGTGGCCACCCTCCCCTGTGACATTTCCTAAAACAACCTTAGCTATTAATAGGTTTCTAAGAAACAAAACATCTTTCTGGATTTGTACCCTCAAATAGATTCTTCTAGAAATGATTTAAGACACAATAAAATCCTGACCATCAAAAGGCATTAGAAACACAAACTTCTTTCACCAGTGCGACCCAATGAAGGGGAAAGGGAGAGTTCCTCCCTCCTCAGCTCCGGCTGCCTAGTCCCCAATGACTCCCTCAGGCCACTTGATCTCCTCAAGTTGGCCACCTCTAGCCCGCCTTCCTAATGCGAAGGCATCGGTCCCCAGGAAGGCAGAAATGGGATTTGAAGGTCGCCCCTGAAAGGGGGGGGAATGCTGTCTTGGCCTCTTCCCTGGGCTCCGGTGTCCATCTGGTCTTCCCAGCTCAGAGGGATGAACAATCCTGACATGTTTTCGTTGCTCCTTCGAAAATCCTAGAAGCTGGGTTTTTTTTTTTTTTTTCCCTGCGTCGGAATCAAAAAATTTTTTCCATTTAGTTTTGAATGCTCATGTTTCTTCCGTCATCCGGTTGTTTTATGTCCTATGTTTTATTCTGGGTTTTACGAATCTTACAAAATAGTATCTGATTAAAAGCTGAGATTAGAATCAGATCAAGTTCACCAGAGAGAATGCTAAAGTAAGTGGATCAACCTTAAGATTATAAATCTACGGAAGGCTGTTTCTGACACCTAAAAAGCACCTTCTGAAGTTGGGAGAATTTACTAAAGGGAACGAGGTGAGTCCTGACAGGATATCCTGGCCCCAGAGGCTTCCCTGTCCCCCCATCCTGGTCGCAATGTGCCTGCCTCGATCTGTTCTTCCAGTCTTTTCGCGCCTTCAGCCTTTCCTTCCCTGGGGACGGTGACACTGTGCAAACTCCTGCACTAAGCACTTCCGTGGCTACTCAGGTGGCCTCCTTCCCCGAACTCCCACAGAAGCGCGGCAGGCTTGTGAGGTTCCTCTGTTCAGAAAAGAAGGGCCGGGACTACAGAGCCCTGCTTGTAGTCGGGCACGATGTCAGGCACATCAAGCGGCTCGGGGAACGCCTGCCGCGGGCCCTTCGAAGCCTGGCCACGCCACAGGTTTCCCAGGCTAGTAAATGTGGGTGAGGACCTTGTGACAAAAACCGGAGTCCTGCCAGTGCTGATGTAATACAAAGAAACCTGAACCACGTCTGCACTAAGGAAACCAGTTATCAGTGGGAGATGAGCCTGAGGAGGGCGTTCAAAGGAAGTCCTCGGTCTCTGATGACGACACCCGAGGGACACCACAACCCAGCACACAACAAAAATACCAGTGTTCCGCCGCGCCAGGAACACGGTGCCCCAGATAAAGACCTGATGTGACGTCAACAGGGTAGGAACAGTAACAACACCGAGACTTGGATTAAATTAGTTCTTTTATGTTTACAATTCATAACCCGGAAAGCCCAGAGTAAAATTTCATGAAGGCGTTGAGGACACAGAGCTTCTTAAATTAGTTCTCCCCTTCTCTCCATATTTTCACTCCGCAAGCTAGACGTGACAATATACACTCTCAATTAAAACAAAAAAATCTAAACAAAATAAAGAGAATTCCCGACACAGAGTTCTGTAACAAATACCGAATAATTCAAACGCTCCAACTTCCGGTTAGCACCGAGAGTTAGCTGGGTTCGTCTTGCAAAGGGGACAACGCATCACGGAGAGGGGAGGGGGCAGCAGCACGTTCGCAGGCCGCCGCACCGCGTCACAGCCCCGCAGGGAGCCCCAGGGCCTCCCACCCGCTTCCGGACCCACTCACGTCCGCGACGTCGGTTCCGAACGGCCTGGGGTGGAGGCGGCGCCAGGCCGGCCCGCAGAGGCCAAGAGCCCGGCCCTCCGCCGGCGGCGCTCTAGAGCTTGAGCTCGCGCTCCGGCTTCATGCTGAAGGGCTCCAGCCTCTCGGCCTCGGGCAGCAGGCTGTTGAGCCGCTCCATCAGCGGCACCGTCTGGTCGATGCCCATCTGGATGCGGCGGAGGATGGCCGACATCTCGTTGACCTTCTGGATCTGCTCGGCGTACTTGGCGTATCTCTTCTGGCGCTCTTGCATGAAGCTGAAGAGAGTTTCTACGGACAAATCCATCTGCAGCGGGACGGAAGAAGCGAAGACCGTAAGCCTCGCAAGAGGACCGCTGTCCGGCGTGAGACCCACGGGCCAAACGGAAGCTGAGCGGCTCACAGGCAGCAGCGGCGGTGGAAACCCCTGCTGAGCTCGGCTCTAGCAACGGCGCCCCACTGCCATCTCTGCAGGGGGACCCAGAGACCACGGTTTCTGGCTCTGTGCTGGGCATGTGAGCCACTTAGGCCTTGTTGAGACCCTCAGATTTTTCTCTCTCTACATAAAGAATCCTGTGCTTGGAAATTAGACCGGGGTTTAAACATGGCGCTGCCACCTGAGCTGATAATACTTACCTTTCTGTCTCGGGGTCCACATCCGCCAGAAACCGGGAACGAGGGACCGTGGCTCAGTCAGTGAAGCGTCTGCCTTCGGCTCAGGTCATGGTCCCGGGGTTCTGGGATCCGCCCCGCATCAGGCTCCCTGCTCAGCCTCCCTGCTCAGCGAGGAGCCTGCTTCTCCCTCTCCCTCTGCCCCTCCCCCCGCTCATGCGTGCCCTCTCCCTCTCTCGCAAATAAATAATATAAAATCTTAAAAAAACCACACACACACACACCAGGGAACTGATTCCCCAACTGTGAGGATGGAGCGAGAGAACACACCCAGCACAGGACCTGGCATGACGCAGAGGGGCTTCACAACACACCTGTCATTCCTCCCTCTCTTCCTTGAAGGGCTGCAGGGTGGCAGCCCCTTGGGGACAAGTGCAGGGACAGGGGTGGTTTTGACAACCAAGGCTCAAGTCCATACCGTGGACCACACTGCTGTGAGGCAAACTGCTCCCTGCACTCTCTCCCCCAGTTAAACAAATGTTAGGCTCTGCGCTCCCCTTTTGTGACTATTTTCTTCCCCCGGGGAAGTTCTCTGGAACATATCACCTGGATAAAAATAAGGGAAAGGAACCTCCAGCCTGTCAGGTGCCTATACTCTCCTGTGTAGGGAAGAAACAAACCACCAAGACCTCAATTTCTACCCTTAAGTTAAACTCAAATGCTACTTCAGTCCCTCATTCTTGTCCACTCCAGGAGCGTGACCCTTGCCAACCCCCAGCCTCATGCAAAGTACTGCCACCTGACACACGTTATCAGAGCCTCTGGAAACGGTGTGATAAAAACCAAACCGTGGGACGCCTGGGTGGCTCAGTCAGTCGAGCATCCACTCGGTTTCCGCTCAGGTTACGATCTTGTCGTGAGAACAAACCCCACACTGGGCTCCCTGCTGGAGAGGGAGCCTGCTTGAGGTTCTCGCTCTTCCTCTCCCTCTGCCCCTCCCCTCCCTCGAGAAAAAAACCCCAAATATCAAACGAAACAAACGCGAGGAGACCAAAGCCAACCCCAAGAAAAAACCCGTTCTATTTTTACACTGTGTTGGAGTGGGGGCGGGGGGGGGAGGATGGTGAGTAAGGGAGGTGTCAGAAGAACTTCGTGCTTGTTTTTTCTATGCTGGTTCTTTCTTCACTTGTTTTGAAATGCTCAGGGGACAAAAAAACAGCGGGTGGGAGAAGAGGGAGGGAGGGAAACAGCCACCCCCCAATACTGTGGAAGCAGTTTATACCTTCAGATGGTTCTCTGCAACCCTGTTCAGACACTCAGCACTGAAGGGAGTGGGCCAGTAAATAGGAGTGTTCCTAAGAGTCAACCGCCGGGCCTTTTCAGAATGGCAATTCGACCCAGCACCTAGAAACACTCCTTCCGACAGACAGTGGGTGACGGAGCGTGCTGGGACCCTCCTCAGAACCGGCAGCGCTCGCGGCACTCCTGCCCCAGCGTTCAGAGCCACCTGGAGTTAGCACGCTTCGCCTGGCGGCGGCATCCCGTCCTCCCCACACCCAAGTCTACCAGACTAGACACACACCTGCGAAGTTCATCTGAAATGGCCTCCAAGACTCTAACTCAGCCTGTGTCAGGCCCCTGGCAATCAACCACTTCCCTCCGATTTATACTTGATCAGACAGTGGCATTTGCTCAAATGACATATACTCGCCCACACGTTTCCACAGCCGACTGGGGCCCACGTGTGATGTATCGGAGCTTTTGTCCAAAGCCACTTCACGCTTAGTGCCTGGGTGAGCACGCATAATTCGAGCATGCTGTTCACACACACTGACAGAATGTCTCTCAAGAGTCAATTCCCTGACGGTCCATGAAGAGGAGACCTGAAGCTGAGTGACCCGCTAGGTCTCACAGCAACGGAGCCAAAACTAGAACCCCCATTTCTTCAGTCTCACATATTCCTTTCACCTATATTCTCCGAGCAAGAAAGTGTGCCATTGGTTGAGCATGAGATTCGTGCATGGCATGGCATTAAAGGACATCGAATTGCATGGTGGAGACGTTACTGCCTTTTAAACCTTTTCCCCTTCTTTCTGACCGCTGCCAGGAGAGTCTCGCGTTGGTGCAAGTAAGACTTGAAAACCTGGGGGTGTGTAACAAAAGTGGTGATGCCTACCTCCATGCCCTTCGCTCTCTCGAGGCAACGCTGCTGCCGATCCCTAATGCCTCCCCCTGCACGCACCCATGTGTGTACAGACTTACTCCAGCACATGCGACCAGACTTCAAGGCAGTAAGGCAGTATCCGATGCAATTCCGAATCTTACCATTTTGACAATCTGGAACATATCCCTATTCACCTTTCCTATTTCTATTTTTGGCGCAAAGATTCTGATAAGGAAGCAGATATATAATATATACAGGCAACAGCCCTACGCTGGGACAACGTGCCATCCTGCACGCAGGGTCCCGGGGACACAGATACTGAGAACCACACTGTCTGTACCCCACACAGCTTACTGCGTACATTAACATGACTTCTGTTTTCCACTGTCTGTGTTAACGTATCTTGGCTCTTCCAGAAAACTCAGGCCCAGAAAGGGAAATGTTACAAATAACTTTGTTTCAGGAACTTTCGGGAAAACCATCTAAGTGAAAAAACTATGAGATTTTCCAACAGAGAGAGAATGACTGTTTATTTTCCACAACTCTTGCCTCGAAACCCACGTGACTGAGTTCTAGTCAGTGGCACGTATATGTGGAAGTCTCTCATGGCAGCTTCTGGGTATCTTCCTTAAAACTCAGCTCCTCCTCGGCATCCACTCTGCTCCTCCTCCTCCAGCTCCTCCCTCCCTCTGCTCCTGCAGGAACGCAGATGCAGCCCCCTTAGCCCACGAGAATAAGTAAGGTCACATCCTCGGGCTGGCAGAGCGGTGAGACAGAAGACTAGGTCTAGGAGGACTTTTGTGGACGAGAGTAGTACCAGGCCCGGGAGAGAGGAAGAAGTTTCCATTCTGTAGAAGCCACTGGGATTCTGGATCTCTGTAACACCAGCTGAATTTAATCTTACACTGGTAGAAATGAATGAGATAAAGTCCCTGCCCTCAAGGAACTCACTGTTTCCTCAGATGCATACCTCGCATGTACATACAGTCTCTGATGGCAGTTCACTTCAAAGGACAAGTGGAAAAGCAGCTGAAATTATTTGTGGGTGTAACTACAGGCTTTCCGAAGACATTAGTTATCTGTAGAATGTGCTCAAAATTATTTCAAATACCTTATTTGGATAGTACAGGCTATTTGCTCATTTGGGCAGTCCACTGTCAGAAACATCCAAAGTATTGGCAAATCAAACCCAGCAATCATACATCATAACCAAGTGAGGTTTATCTCAAAGATGCAAGCCTTTTCAGCATCTGAAAAATAATCTGCCATTTCAACAGAATAAAGGTTAAAAATTATATAATCATTTCAGTAGATGCAGAAAAAGCATTCAACAAATTCATCTATGAAAAATTCTGAAAAACTGGAACAGAGGAAACTTCCTCAACTTAATAAAGGGCATTTATGAAAAACCTACAGCTAACATCACAGTGGTAAAGTATACTTTTCTCTCTAATCAGGAACAAGGCAAGGATGCCCACTCTTATCACTTCTATTCAACACTGTACTAGAAGTCTTAGCCAGTGCAGTAAATCAATACAGGGAAATAAAAGGCATAGGAACTAGAGAGGAATACATAAAAGGGTCTTCATCTGTAGATGACATGACAGTGTACTGAGAAAAATCTTAAGGAATCTACCAAAAACTAGTAAAACTAACAAGTGAGTTTATTAGCAAGGTTGCAAAATACATGGCCAATATACAAAAATTGATTGTATTTCTATAAACTTGCAATGAACAACTAGACAATAGAATTTAAAAACACTATTTACAATTGCATCCAACAATTACTTAGGGGGAAAATTCAACAAAATATATACAAGACCTGTACACTGATAATACAAAACTCTGCTGTGAAAAATTAAAGGTGATCTCAAAAAATGGATAAGTATACCATGTTCATGGATTGGAAGAGTCAATATCATTAAGACATCAATTCTTGCTGAGTCAATTGCAATCTGAATCAAAATTCTAGAAGGAATTTTTTGCACGGATTTGGTAAGCTGATTCCAAGTACACAAAATGCCCAAAAGAATTTTGAGAAAAACCCCAAAGTTTGAAGACTTGATTTCAAGACAGTATAAAGCCACAACAGGGGCGCCTGGGTGGCACAGCGGTTAAGCCTTCGGCTCAGGGCGTGATCCCGGCGTTATGGGATCGAGCCCCACATCAGGCTCCTCCGCTATGAGCCTGCTTCTTCCTCTCCCACTCCCCCTGCTTGTGTTCCCTCTCATAAATAAATAAATAAATAAATAAATAAATCTACAATAATCAGGATAGTGTGATATTAGCATAGAAACAGACACATAGATTGATGAAACTGAACAGAGTACAGAAATAGGTCTAGACATATATGGTCAATTGTTTTTTGTTTTTTTTTTAAACAAAGATTCCAAGGTAATTCAGTGGTGAAAGTAAAGTTTTTCAATAATTTGTGCTAGAACAACTAGGTATCTATATGGAAAAAATAAATAAATATGGACCCCCTACACTTCACCCCATACACAACAATTTCCATGAAATAGATCACAGTCCTAAACATAATAGCTAAAACTATAAAACCTCTAAAAAGAAAACAGGATAACAACCTTTGGTATCGGGAATAGGCAAAGACTCTTCATCAAAATTTAAAACTTTTCTTAGACACCATTAAGAAAAAGAAAAGTCAAGCCACAGACTAAAAGAAAATATTTACAGTATATCTATCTGATAATAGACATATTTAGAATATGTAAAGAATTCTTACAACCCAATATTAAGAAAAAAATCCAGGGGCACCTGGGTGGCTCAGTTGGTTGAGCATCTGACTCTTGATTTCTGCTCAGGTCATGATATCAGGGTTGTGAGATCAAGGCCTGCCTCCTCAGACACCACTCAGTGGGGAGTCTGCTTGAGAGTCTCTCTCTCCTCCTGCCCTTCCCTGCTCCTTGCCCCATGCTCACTCTCTCTAAAAAAATAAATCTTGGGAAAAAAGAAAAGAAGGAAAGGAAAGGAGAGGAGAGGAGAGGAGAGGAGAGGAGAGGAGGGGGGAGGGGAGGGGAGGGGGAAAGAAAGAAAGAAAGAAAGAAAGGAGTGAGGGAGGGAGGGAGGAAGGAAGGAAGGAAGGAAGGAAGGAAGGAAGGAAGGAAGGAAGGACCAAAAATCCAAATTTGGGCTGTTTTCAAGAGTACTACCCTGGGGCTTCTGTCTCACTAAAACACTAACTGAGTTTCTAAGGGAAAAAAAAAATCAGCTTTTAAGATCTTTAAAAGGCAAATTAAGACCCCTTCAGGAAAGTAAGCCTCCAACTGATCAGCTGAACGTGGACTGAGTTTATTAAAAAGAAAGGTAGGGGTGAAGGGGTCAGTGAAGAATTCTCCAGGAGATCATCTGGCCATGGAATCTAACCATCTTGGGACAAAGAATTCAAAGCATATACAAGTAAAACTTGTCTGAAGATTGCACGTACGGGCACTATTAAGTAAATTGGACTATAGATCAGGGAAAAAAACAGGGTGTCTGGCTGGCTCAGTTGGTTTAGCATGCAACTCTTGATCTCAGGGTTGTGAGTTCAAGCCCCACACTGGGTATAGAGATTAAAAATAAAATCTTTTTTTTAAAAAAGGGAAAGGAATAAAAAGAGTAGCTAGATGCTAACCAGTTTTCTCAATAGAATTCCCTTGCTGAAGCTCTGTGTGGTAGGAAAAAAATTCCAGTCAGTTCTCAAATCACTCTGGAGGCTTCTAGCTCATGACCAAGATTATCCTAAATCCCATTCCTTGTCTCTAGATAGTTACTGATGCCAAATGAAAAGTGACTATTCATAACACAGCACATCGAACCTCAGGGAGACCTGTTTCATGGAAACTCCGGTCTTGACTGAGCTGGAGTGGCAGACTCCGTTGCTTTCAGAACCACTGCCTTAAATTCTCAGTAGTTCACTTCCCAAAGGTTTAGCCAGAGCTTCTATCTCAGGTGTGAACTGACTGTTCGGACCCTCCAAGTGACCTATGTAGATACCCGAAGGCATTCCTAAGCTCAAGCTGAGTGACTGAGAGTCACTCTGAAAGGAGCAGCCTTCTGTGGAAGCAACAAACAAAAAATTAAGGCGAGGCTGAGTAATCATTCTACATTTACAACCAACAATATATAGCTTGCAGATGAAGACAGCGGTGTCAGAATTGGGTCAAAATCTTGGTTCTGCATATGACTACCTTTGTAACTTTTTTTAAAGTAATCCCCATGCCCAACATGGGGCTTCAAGATCAAGAGTCGCAGGCTCTACCGACTAAGCCAGCCAGGCACCCCTACCTTTGTGACTAAACCAGTCACCTAACCTCTTTGAGTCTTAGCTTCTTCACCCTTAAATTGGTCATAATGATAGTATCTATTTCAGAAGGCTGATGTGAGGAGTCATGAGATAACATGTACAAAAAGCCTAGAATAGCCCCCAGAAAAACAGAGCACCATAAATTATAACATATATGTGAACTGAAATAGAAACTATGTCTAAAAACTCCTTTTACATGACGAATGGAAAAACAGGGTAAGAAATTTAGTAAAAAAGGGCAGGAAAAAAAATGACATCTTGAGGTATCCAAATAGATACAATATAGCTTTGTTGTAAGGGCAAGAGAGCTTATTGTAATGCCCCATCTCTATTACATTAAGTATCTTCAAGGCTTACACAACCACTCAGATGACAATTTACCATTGTGTTTTTCGCTGACATGTTTTATTTTTGTTCTAAACTTTGCCTACTGAAAATCTTACAACAGAGTCACATTACTCATCTTGTAGTTTCCTATGTAGTTTCACACTACATAATAACGAAAATCATTATTTACCTACAAGTCCTTCCATGTGTTTTTGATTTATATGTTCAGCCATGAGAATGTTTGTGGTACAATAAAAAATATATAGACGTACATGCATTATATACATTTTTTCAAAAAATATTTTGAAAGCAAGGCAAAGAACTCTAATAGATGATATCTTTTCCAACAGGACTCCATTCCTTCAATACTATTTTTTTTTTAAGATTTTATTTATTTTTTTGAGAGAGAGACAGCCAGCAAGAGAGGGAACACAAGCAGGGGGAGTGGGAGAGGAAGAAGCAGGCTCCCAGCGGAAGAGCCTGACGTGGGGCTCGATCCCAGAATTCCAGGACCACGCCCTGAGCCGAAGGCAGACGCTTAAGGACTGAGCCACCCAGGCGCCCCAGGACTCCGTTCCTTCAAAAAATGTGTTACATAAAATTTCCTGATGGGGTGCCCTGGCTGGCTCAGTTGGTGGGTGGACCATGTAACTCCTGATCCTGGGTTGCGGGTTTGAGCCCCACGTTGGGTGTAGAGATTCTTAAAATCTTTAAAAAATATTTCCTGATAAAATAAGCTTTGATGCTGGTTTGGCACAGGTGGGCCATTCTATGTAAGATATCTAAATGCTTGATGTAATTGCAATCTTTTCAAAGTAGTGGTACATACTACAAAGGGCTGTAGTTTTAAGTTAGCTGTGTAACACAGGACGAGCTTCACAAAGATACTGTACGTCTTCCAAATTCTTAAATCCTTAATTGTAGATATGTACAAGATGGTCACAAAAGTAGTTTAGTAACTTATTCACAGATCAAAAGAAAAATCAGTAAATTGTATACCACAATCAACAAAATTCAAGTTTACATGATCAATAGACTTTTGTTTTCCTATCTCTTAGTGACTTCAGTTTTAAAAAAATATGTAAAAAAACCACTGCTTAAGGGGTGCCTGAGGGATTCAGTCTGTTAAGCATCTGCCTTCGGCTCAGCTCATGATCCCAGGGTCTGGGGATCGAGCCTAGCATCAGGCTCCCTGCTCAGTGGGGAGTCTGCTTCTCCCTCTCCTCCCCACTCTTGCTTTCTCTCTCTCTCTCTCTCAAATAAATAAATAAAATCTAAAAAAAAAAAAAAAAAGACTGCTTAAGAACTCAATTGAGGCTACATTAAAAAAAAAAATCATGCATCTTTCCCACCCTTTAAAAGCACTGTTGAGCTTTTAATGTAATAATGTCTCTCAGTTAACTTAAGCGTCAAGGTCAATTTTTATTTGGTCTCAATAAATAGTTTACTTTCTTTGTACTCATTCTGCATTTAAGTTCCTGTTTCCCAAGGAGATCAATTTAGGAATATGGGAGTGGGAAAGAGAGGCCACGAAGGGCTGAGGCCAGCTACCCAAGGGCATCTGCGCCTCTTCCCATATTCCCAATCCAGCCCCAGCTTTGTTCTTCCTTTGGACAGACATCCTTCTTTGGAAATGCTTCAGTGTTTTACGTAAAGCTTCACCTTTTTACATATTCTAAGTGCCAAAACTACCGATTCCCCCTGACTAGAAAGCATTAGCATAGCTGTATAAATTAGTACTGTTCCAAGAGCAAAATCTGCTATTGCAAATTCATTTCTCCAAAGAAGATAAACAAATGGCCAGTAAGTACATGAAAAGACGTTCAACATCATCAGTCATCAGGGAATTGGAAATCAATGCCACAAAGAGATATTACTTCACACTCACTAGGACGGCTAAAATAAAATGGCAGGCAATAGCGAGGATATAGAGAAACGAAACTCCTCGCGTACTGATGGTGGAAACGTAAAATGGTGTACTGCTTCAAAAACAGTTTGGCAGTTTCTCCAAAAGTTAAATATAGAAGTACCACAGAATCTAGCAATTTCCCTCCTAGGTAGATGCCCAAGAGAACTACACCTTACGTGCATGCAAAAACTTGCCCACAAATGTTCATGACAACATTGTTCAGACAAAAAGCAGAAACAACCCAAATGGCCATCAGGGGATGAACAGATACACAAAAAGTATATCCCTACAACAGAGCAGGACTGAGCCATAAAAAGGCATGCAACACTGATCTAAGCTACAAAAGAGATGAGCCTTGAAAACAGTATGCTAAGCGCAAGAAGCCAGATACAAGAGGCCACATACTATATGAGTCCGTGTATAAGAAATGTACAGAACAGGCAATCCGTAAAGACAGAAAGTAGATTAGCGGTTGGCAGGAAATAGGAAAATGGGGGATGGGGAGTGACTGCTAACTTATATGGGTGATGAAAATATTCTGAAATTAGACAGCGGTGTTAGATGAACAACTTTGTGAATATACCAACAACCACTGAACTACACCACTACAAATAGGTGAGAGGTACCTTCAAGCCGAGTTCTCAGCAATCTCCCAGAACCTTCCTTGCTCGTTCTTAAACTAACCCCTTGATGGCCACATTCTAAATCTGGCTCCTGACCAGAGGCACTTTCTTCTTTTTTTTAATTAAAAAAAAATTTAAATTTAAGTTTTATTTAAATTCCAGTTAGTAATATACAGTGTTACATCAGTTTCAGGCACACGATACAGTGATTCAGCACTTACGTACAACAATGGGGTGCTCATCGCAAATGCCCTCCTTAATCCCCATCACCCATTTAACCCACCCCTCTCTCCTCCCCTCTGATAACCCTCAGTTTGTTCTCTATTGTTAGAAGTCTGTTTCTTGCTTTGCCTCTTTTCCCCCCCTTTACTCATTTGTTTTGGTTCTTAAGTTCCATATGAATGAAATCATATGGTATTTGTCTTTCTCTGACTTATTTCACTTAGCATAATACTCTCTAGCTCCATCCATGTTGTTGCAAATGGCAAGACTTCATTGTTTTCTTATGGCTGAGTACTATCCATTGTATATATGTAGCACATCTTCTTTATCCATTCATCAGTTGATGGACACTTGGGCTGTTTCCATAATTTGGCTATTGTAGATAATGCTGCCACAAACGTCGGGGTGCATGTATCCCTCTAAATTAGTATTTTTATATTCTTTGGTAAATACCTATATTAAATCATAGGGTATTCTATTTTTAACTTGAGGAACCTCCATACCGTTCTTCAGAGTGGCTGCACCAGTTGGCACTTCAACAGTGCTTCTTAAGATCTTTCTTCTACTCTCAGATCCTGGTGCTTGGGCTTAGTTGTTCTAGCTTTCACACATTAGTTACCACCTGATTTTGTCTTTGACTCACATGAGAAGCTGTCTCCACTTCAGAGAGTCGAGCCGAGGGCCCCTTGCCACCAGTTTGGCCCATTCTGACCAACTCTCCATCTTCTACCCCTGCCACATCTTCACCACTTGCCCCTACTGGGGATTCAGAGATTATGAAGGTTAGCATGTGCTAGGCTGTGACAAAAACTTTTCTGGGTCAACTATGTGTTTTCTTGGGCTTCTGACCCTCCTCCTGATTATCATTCCCACAGAGAATTGGGAGCTCTCTGAGGCAATCTTCTCTAGGATGCCTCTCTCTTGCACAACGGACACACAATGGGAAGATGTTTTCATTAATTACACCATGGGCTAAATGGCACCAATTATCACAAATTGGACACTTTGAAGCAATCCTGTTTCTGAACGCAGCAGTTTGCAATGACAGCTTATAAAAGTAAACTTCTGCCATTTATTCTAATATCGTATCTTTGATCTGTAAATCAGACAAGAAGAGAAACTCTTCTCTAGCAAATCTCAATCTACATGATCTCTCAAAACCAAAAACTGAAATCCATACTAGTGGGACTTTTTGTAATATATGTACATATTAGGATGATAGGTAGGCAGAACACAGTATATAATATTCAGCAAATAATCTGTTCTCAAATAACAGTTTTCAAGTGGAGTGAAAGGACACAGTTTTGTTTCTATTTTAACCACCAAGATTTATTTTTTTAATAACCAAAATAAAAAATTACCAGGTATAGCATGGATATTTACAAAACAAAAACCGAGAGGAGACCAGAGGGAATAAACTGTCAGCAAATAAACTGGAATGACATTTTCACTGGCATGGTCTATTTGCACACTTTGGACTCTGACACTTCACTTGTACAAGCATTACACAATCCTTGACTTCACCAAGGGGGCTTAAACACAGAATGCTGGAGCTGCAAGGGTCCTTTACAGATGAAGACTACTCCAGAGAGCTTGAGTGGTTCGCAGAAGCCCACTGGGTGGGTACTGCCAGAGCCTGGGCTGGGTTCCACATCTCCTGATCGCTGTCAACCATCCCAAGGAATGAAGGTCGGCCAGTAACATTTCCTTTTCCATAGTTAGCTCTACCTCGTCAAGTGAATTAAACTGTCTGAAAACTGTGACTTCAAAGTTTTTCAGGTCACCATTTCTGTCCATAAAGAACCCCCCAAATCTGTCGTTAATGGATGTCAAAGTCAAATCAAACATCTCTAAGTCCGTTAGGAATGGGAACCTGCTCAGGTGGGCCTGCGTCTGCAAATTAGGAGGGTATCAGTCAAAACCGTGCACAGTTTCTACTTCCTTCTGGAATTACGTAAACCTTCCCTGGGTCCTTATTAGTCTGCTATTTCCTGTTGCGAAAGAACAAACAATGGGCAGACTGTCACCAATGTTTTCATTAATTACAACACAGGCTGAATGGCATTGATTACCACATAATGGACATTTTGAAGTGACCCTGTTTCCTTTTTTCAAACAATGTATCTAAATGTCTCCTAAAAGAAACACATTTTATTTGGGCCTTCAAGAGAATTAAGACATACCAGGACCTCAGGAATTTGAATTGCATCACTTTGCTCCAATAGTCATTTTATGACTTGCCCAACTTCCCCGAACGCCTTCTTACCCTCTGTGTTAGGTCTAGGAGGGAAGGCAGGAGAGAAGTCTCAAAGTCTTTAGGTGGTTTCCAATGCTAAGTACGAGAAAGTCCGGCCTAATACCCCTTCCTTCCCCATCTCTCAGAAAAGGGCTAGTGAGGGCCTCTGAAAGGCAGCAGGTGAAGAAAAAAAGATCAGGGTAAAAACAAAAGTTCAGAGCAGAAATCCCACTTCTCCCTCCCCTTGGGAGAGCTTTGTACGCTACACAAGACAGTAGTTGGGGACACAGACACTCTGCCTCCTTGAGAAGTCCCTGCTCTGCTCCCTCTCTAGTTAGAGCCCCTCCCTGCAGTCCCGGAGCGGGAGCGGGGGGAGCACGCTTCGTGTTCAGCGCAGGTCTCCTCTCTGGCTTCCCTGAAGGCACCTCTCCCTGTCCACCCTCATTATTACCGGTCCCCCAAGATCCCGGTAAAAGGCCCTCTTCTCAAAAGAGTGATCGGTGGCGAATGTGGAAAGTTAGCCCGGACAAAGGCAGAGCTGGCATTTCAAATGTGTAGATGTGGGGCCTGCAGGATGTGGACACATCCTGTCAGGATTGCTTCTGAAATATAAAAGCATATCATGAAATTATGAAGAGAATATTGTAAAGGAATGCTGGGTCAGGGAAAGTACGTGAGCACTGCCCACAAACGATGAGAGGAGGTGGGGAGTCAAAGCGTTAGGATAAAGAATGGAAGAGAAAGAAAGTGGAACAGTAGAAAAAGCATGGGTCTTAGATCTTGGTTTGAGTCCTAGCTCCACCATTTCACAGGGGGGTCACCCTGAACGGTTTAACTTTCAGGTCTTTGAACCTCAATTTCTCTTTCTGTCCAACACAGATGACAGTGCACATAAAATGCGCATTCCACACCCGCACCTGGTCCACATGTAAAAAGTGACAGCTGCATTAGTGGGACTACTAGTACTACTACGTTAAGAGAGAATGTGGAGAAGCTGTGCTGGTAGATAGAGCGGGTGGATGGTGACGAGAATTCGGGAGCCACGTCACTAACCCGGACTCCCCCTCCCAGCATCCAGGACTAAAGGGAAATAAAGGGACGCCTGTATGAACCTAAGTGACACATTCAGTATTTAAAAGCTAAGGTGATTAAACTGGGTCATGTGCTCTATGATTCCATGTGTGCACCCCAGCTGTCCATGAACATAGTCCCTTTTTTAATTCAGAGTAGAGAACAGACCTTACAGGTGGTGTGGAAGTAAATATTTTACTGTCAAATATTCCACCCTATGCCTGAAGAAAGAACGTGAGAATACGAACATACTCACTTGGCGTATCTCGGTTGATGCCAGAGGGTGTGCTCCCCTAAGCGCTATGCTGGAAGACCTCACCGGACATGTGAGGGCCGGAGCATTACCCACACAGAAGGCCAAGGGGACAGCTCAGCTTAACACGCACACTCAGCCAGCAGACACCACCTGAGCACGAGGTGAGCAATGAGGCAGGAGATGCCCTCTGACCAGGGGAAACCAGGAATGGATTGCCGGATCCACCAGGCGGAGATGGGGAGCGGATGCCAGTAGGAGGGAAGACACGGAGCAGCAGGAGACTGGAGGGCAGTGTGAATGTGGCAGATGTGGGAGAATGCGACTGTGACTGCTACGAGATGGAAAGGCAGATGAGGGAGTGCTCACAGAGAGACTCCAGGTCTCAGCAAGGATGAAGAGAGAGCAGCTGAGGGGCCTTAGGGTTACGGGGAAATCATTCCTGAAATTCTGCCACTAATACTCATACTTCTACAGAGTCACATCACTTCCTCCTGGTCTTGCTGCATTTGAGATAAATGTCTTTTACTCCCTAAAATAATCCTTCCGTTACATAGCTCCCTGTAGGCCTGCAGAGTACTTTCACGGTCATGATTCCACTCGCTCTAGGCTGCAGGGCGGCCGTCACCTTAACTTTCTGTGAGCGGTTTCTAGTAGTGGTTTGATGCGACCTTAGACAAGGTGAAAGCTCTCTCCTCTCTCCTCAAGTGTAGAATGAACTGTGGAGTGATGCCAGGGTGGTATCTAAAGGCTTACAATATTAAAATATAGTTTTATTTTACATAAAACTGGGTGGCTCAGTCAGTTAAGCATCCAACTCTTGATTTCAGCTCAGGTCATGATCTCAGGGCCGTGAGACTGATCCCCACGTTGGGCCTGTGCTCAGTGGGGAGTCTGCTTCTCTCCCTCTCTCTCTGCCCCTAACCCTTGCTTGTGCTTGTGCTCTCTCTCAAAATTAAATAAATAAATCTTTAAAATAGAGTTTGTCAACATGGGCAGAAAAAAGTTAACTGTTGCCTCAAGCTCTAAGAACACATCCTAGAAAAATTCTTTGGGAATCTTTGAGACCTGAAAGAATTAGCGATATTTTTAAAATATGGATCTGCAAGTTGTCCTCCCTACTAACAACAGAGACAGCAAATAAGTCTCCAGTTCAGAACATCCAGATAAGTATGACAATGAGCAGACTGTTAATAAGGACAAGAATTCTGGGTACTGTAATTGTCACTGGTCAAAAAATTTGATAAATTTTAGGTATAGAGAGAATTTTGAGGAATAGTCTCCGGGCTCACTCTATACTAGTCAGGAGATCTTAATCTTACAAGTGCCTTTCTAGAAAGGTCTTCCTGGCCCACCCTCCCTATAATTTCCATCCCACTGACATTTCCAATCCTTTTTCTTGCCTTATATTTTCATTCTTAGCACTTCCCTTACACGCTATATATTTTACTTTTTTACCTTTACTGTCTGTTTCCCCAGACACATCAGGTTCTATGGAAAGAATTCTATTTTGTTCAGTGATATAGCCTCAACAGCTAAAACAGAGCCTGGCACAGAGCTGAATGAGTTCATAAGTGAAGCAGGCATGTAAAGGCACATGCATGCGAAATTCTGAAAGGCACGTTCTTATCTCAGTGAGTCAAAATTCTGCACCCCGGGAGACAGAACCCTGATAAGACATATTATGAGGAGAAAAAAGAATAGAAGTATTCCAAGTTGGGAAAAAATATATATATTCAAGATAGACATATGTAAAATACAGAAAATAGAACGAAGCAGGCTAAAAACAAATACCACCAATCATCTCATCATTAACGGGAAACCACAGCTAACTGGCATGTTTCCTTTGAATCTTTTTTTAAAAAGATATTTAACATAGTTGAAATCATATAGCTTGTATAATACTGTGTTCTGATTTTTCACTTAATGTGAAAAGCTTAAGTGGTTTCATAGTATCACCTGGTTTTCATTGACAGGACTTAGATCAAGTGAAATTTATCATAAAAATTTGCCCTTCTGAATCTCAAAGTTGGGCGACAGATGCATTTTAGGAATATAAGCTGAAAGATGACACAGATGTTCAAAGTACAGCTCAAAATGTAATACAGCCCTGGGCACGCATATGGACTACATTTCCCAGCCTCCTCTGGAGTAAGCTGCAGCCACGTGATTGCATTCCAGCCACAGTGATGTGTGACAGGTTTGGTCCACAGACTCTCCCATCTGTGCTATTCCATTCTCTTTCCTCTTCTGCCAACTGGGGTGCTATCAGGACGTGGTCTTTGGTTGGGGATGGCAGAGCCCCAAGATGGGAGGAGCCTAAATCCCTGAACTCAAGGGAGGAGAGTCACCTGCTAACATCCAGAAACATCTACCCTGAACATGAGCAAGAACGAAACTTCTGTTGCATTTGAACCATTACACATTTCTTTATCTACTTATAGCTGCAGTCTAGCCTATCCTACCTAATACAACTCTCAAACCTTTATTTTCCCTAATAGAATAAAGAGGCTTCTCAGGCACTACGATAAAGACAGTGAAATAATTGAAGAATATATTGAGTTCTTCACTTAACAAACATTTATTAAATGTCTACTATGTGCCAGGCATTGTTCCAAACACTGCAGCAACATTCAAATTTGCTAAAATTCCTTGTCTTTCTTCACTGAAAGAGATACAGGACAGGCAATAGCCTTTCCCAGCCCCACTTCCAGTTCTATAACCCATGTGCCCTTAAGCTTACCCTCTAGCTTACAGACTGTAATTACTCTTGGATTCCAGAGGCAGCTAAAGGGGCCTCTACCTTTGCCCACTCTGGCAGACTGGAAATGACCTACAAGAGGGAGAGGGACAGGGGCTCTAGTAGCTGGCTCATGCGGTGAGTACTAGAAAAGCTGGCAGCTCCAGCTGTCTAGGGGCATGTCTAGGGCAAGCAAACTAGGGGGGAAATAGGGCTGCTGTTCACACATGCTCATATGTCAGTATCCAGAATTAGAATGGAGTTAAATCTTGGAGCAGTCAAATAACTGGGTTTTGCTCCTGCCTCGCCAAAAAATACAAGCCTACACTTCCAAAGGCAAGTAATAAACTAGATTGGGCCCTCTTCCAGGATTTCAGCCTTTTGGCAGGACAGTGCTGGTGTAAAGGAAGTGTGGGGCCAGACCCAAGGAAGTACTGTATACCTTACAGCCAGACAAACCAGAATAAGCCCAGTCCCCCATCTGCATTTCCTGCCACCCAAGGGACCAGCTGATTTTCTTACCAAAAAGAAAGGCTGCCCAAAGGACAAGAATGGGGGAGAACTATAATTATATTGTAAGGTCTCAACCCGAAATTTACAACAGAGTAACTTGTAAAATAGGGAACACAAAACTTTCTTTCAAATGCCCTCGGTACATTAGCAAAAAGAAGCCCAACATCTCAATGATCTTGTCAAAATTTGTAGTTTTAAGTAAACACTCCCAACCCATTTTATAATTTGAAGTCCAGCAAACAGACAACAGGGTGAAGGTATGTTTAAAAGCAGCAACAGGAATCTAACAAGGCTGAACTTTAAAGGAGATTCAGTTCAAGGTGGTAAAGAATAACAGCCTCACCTGGCCAGTGATCCACATGAACCAGGCTTTTAATTGCAGGAGCTCACAATGAATGCAAATGGCCGCCTCAGACACTGATTCTCTGTGCAACACTGTAAGCGATTCATTTAACCTTGACCAATCTCTTCCCCAGCCCCATGGGAGGAAGCATGGTACAGGAAGTCAGGTCAAATACTTGGAAAATGGCTCCAGCTAGGTCTTACACATTACAGTACTGTCAACAGAAAGAAATCCCTGCCCAGCTGTGTGTGCTGGCCCCTGCCTGGTAGCTCACTCCTTCAAAGACCAGCTGAGTATCTACTGCATGAAAAAGGAATAACTAAAATAAAAATGAGATTCCAAAGAAGTAGAACATAAGTAGTATGGTAATGTCGGAAAAGGGGGCTGGCGGTCTTCTACCATATCTTATCATTTTAACTAGAATAAAAATCTTGGGCAAATCCCAAAGAAACTCAAGGACCTTCTTTTCTTTATTTGTGCAATGAAAGGGCTGAATCAGAAAAACTTTAGGGTCTCTTTGTAATCCCATGTAATCACGTGGGATTTCTCAGAACTAAAACTCTTTCTTACACCTGGTCATCTGAACCTCCATTCAATGCTTTATATTGGTTTATGCTGGAATAGCATGCTTATCAACACATCTAAGAATGAAAAACACAGACTACCAGAGTCATACCATGAATTAGTCTCAAGGCCTTTGAGCCAGCACATAATAACTGTAACAAAATAAGCCTCATGGTTTTATCTTAGTTCTCAAAGTATTCCAATCTAGGAACACACTCACCCATTGACAGCAACTACAGTGAGACAGAAACATGATCCAGGTCACTGACAAGAGCTGCTCCAAATGTCTCAACTATGTCTTCCTGGGACTGTGTGTTCGCCACCTGCCCTCCTCTCCCAAATCCCCTGCCCCTGGGAAGGCAACCTCACTAGGAAGATGTATGTTTCTTTCACACTTTTCAGTTAACCCAAATTTCAGTGGCTGATGTGACCTAAAACTGAACGTGTGTGCCTGCGAATGTGAACCTTCACTAGAAATAATGATAGCACAGAAAAAGCACTGAAATGACAAGAGTGATGTGTCCATAGCCTAGAAGCCAAGGACTAATCATTTGCTGCCATCCAGTTTCACATTTCTCATGATCCATGTTCCCAGGCACTGGTTTGTTACTCACAAAGCAGAAGAAACAATTAACTACAAAAGCTTACACACTCACATACCCACGGCATGAAAGAAATCATGCAGGGCTTGAGAGAAACCAGAGTGGGCTAAAAATTGTGTCTTGCCTCTACTTAGTGCTTTATCACACTTGGGTTGTTGAGAGTACAGCTTAAAACAAACCAACATTCAGGCTGCTACTGGTATCAAGAAACTACATATAGGCCAATTCATGGCATTAGGGTTAGGCTTTTCTCTTCAGTCATTATTTATATTAAAAACAGCCGACAAGAGCCAACATTATAGTGTTTACCATATGGCAGACAAAGTCCTAAGTACTTCCCGGAGAGTAACTCATACAACCCGCACCAAAACCTCTCTGAGGTGGATACTATTCTTACTCTATTTTAACAGAAGAAGAAAGAGAGGCTCAGAAAAACTGAGTTACTTGTTCAAGGTCACACAGCAAGTTAGAGGCAGTGCCAGGATTTGAACCCCGGCATCGAGGCTCTGGAGTTGGTATGCAGAACTGCTACGCAGAAGCACCCACAAATATGAGGTACATGTTATCCCCCCTTGGCTGAGCCCTCCATGACTCACTGCTCACAACCGTACTCCTGCCCAGTGGTCACTCTCAATGAATGACCGCCTCTCTTCTTCAGAGAGAATACGCACGTTCCTTGCCTGACTGATCTAGGCCAGTTCCCCTCTATAAACTTCTCCAAATTCTCCCTGTTCTCTCAAAACAAATGCCCTCGGGCTCTAAATCCCACCCTCTCTTGCCGCCTCAGGGACCCTGCTCTAAGACTCTTTCTAGCCTTCATCTTCAGTCTCTTCTGTATTTTCCCTGTCAACCTGTGAACATGTTTGAGTAAACCACCTGCAAAACAAAACACCAAACCCTCCTTTGATCTTCATCCACTTGTAATTCCGTAATTTTGGCCACTACCTCACCCTGTGACCCTGGATAACTTGCTTACCCTCTCTACTAGCCTTCAATTTCTGCATCTAAATAATGAGGGCGCTGGACCAGATTTCTAATGTCCTCTGAACTGCACTGTTCTATGGTTCTTAATGCAGAGTGGAGTTTTTTGAACAAGTTGAGTTTGTTCACTGTCCCCTGAAGCCTCAAAGTTAATTTTCTTCTAAGACTGCCAAGCTGTTCCTGTAGCCAGCAATGCTCCCCCTCCTTCTTTCCATTCATTTCCCAAACTTTGATTTCCCTTTAAGAGCTAGCTTCAACCTCAACGGCTCCAGGATATCCTGATCTTTAACTCTTACAGCACCTCAGTTAGGGACCACAATGGAGCACTTCCTATCAACAGTGCCTTATCTTTCACATTACTGTCCTGTGTATCTTTGTTCCCTCACTTAGACTAAGCTCTCAGCAAGCAGGCACTTTGTCACATTTCTCTGTAACCCCCCAAAACCCTCACACTGAGTAGGTCTGCAACAGTTGCTCAGCGAGGCTGGTCGGCTAACTGAAGGGTCCCCCAGGAGCCACCAAGGAAACTGGTGGTCAGTGTGCATTGATTACAAGGCTCTCTGGGAAGGAAGGCTACCTCGATCTCCTACTCCTCTCTCAGACACACTAATCTGTACAACGCAGACTTTTCATTCAAGAGCATCATCCAAATTTAGGCACAGGAAAGCTTAGCTAACTCCCTGATTTTCTTTTATCTGAATCAGAACAGTTATAGCCATGTTTTCCTCTGATCCAAAGTTAAAGTGACTGCAGGCCTGTAACTTTATGAGTCTCTGGTTGATCCAGGTTCTACACTTCCACTAATACATATTCTCCAAGGTTATTAAGTTCCTTACTTTTCAACACATACAGCATTATGTTACTTCCTCACACTTGCAACCAAATTTCCAGGAAACATCTGGAATAATATTAGAGAGCTGGTGTTATATCAAAACTACATCCTCTGCTTTATTCATTTGGAAGTGACTAATTTCAACCCTGAGGTTAGAAGTGAGCACAGATGGATGTGTATGTTTTAGGAGTTTGCTAGCACTTACCAACAGAGATGCCAAGTCACTAATGAAAACCCTAAAACAGTGCTCACCTCCTTCACCTGCAGAGAACTACCGAGGTACCACATACTGTGAGTACTGTTCTCTGTTCTGTACCAATCCCGGGTTAACTACTGACCACTCAAAGTGAATTCCAAAGTTCCTCAAACAATTTTAAACTCAGTTTGTTTTAAATGAATGCTCTGAAACACTGGTTCTCAACCCTGGTTACATGTTAGAACCATCTAGAGCACTTCCATAAATACCAACGCCTACCTGCCTCCCTTCCCCACTCACCACCCTCCAAAGATTTGGATCTAACTGGTTTAGAGTGAGATCTATACATCAGTTACTTCTTAAAAGCACTTCAGCTATACTGATAAATTAAGGTATTACTATTTAGTGGAAACACCGGTGAAATTCAAGTAAGATCTCCGCTTAGTTAATAGTGTGGCACTGACGTTAATTTCCTAATTTTGATCATTGACTAAGGTTCTGCAAAATGCTCACTTTAGAGGAAGCTGTGTGAAGGGTACAGAGGAATACTCAATTCTTTTGTGACTTTTCTCTAAGTCTAAAACTAATTCAAATTTTAAAAAGTTATTTAAAAGAGTCCTTTACCTTTAAAGATACATACTTAGGGGCGTCTGGGTGGCTCAGTCAGTTAAGCTTAAGCGTCTGACTCTTGATTTTGGCTTAGGTCATGATCTCAGGGTCATGAGATTGAGCCCCGCATGGAGCCTGCTTAAGATTCTCTCTCTCCCTATCCTTCTGCAACCACATGCTGCTTGTGCTCTCTCTCTCTTAAAAAAAGATACATACTTAAATATTTATGAATGAAATTATATGCCTGAGATTCACTGCAAAATAGATCAGTTGGAGAGGTGTCAGGGAGTGAGTGGGGGTATAAATGAAACAGGACCTTACACAAATTGATGCCTGTAGTGAGTAGCTGGGCAATGAGTACATGAGGGTTCACAATATTTGTTTACTTCAGTGTGTGTGTGCGCGTAAAATCTTCCAACCTAAATATTGGAGGCAGAAATCCCCAGATGATTTAACACACATTCAGGGCCAAGAAATACTGCTCGAGAGTCTTGGAAACGAGGTATAATGAGGAGCTCTATCCAGTACGACAAGCTACAAAATACCCGGCTCTTTGACATTGAGCTAGTCATTTAATCTTTCTGTATTACACTTTCCTAAACTACGAAACACCAGAAATGGACTAAAGGACCTTTCAAAAAGAAGACAAGAAGCATCATGAAATAGATTTACTGTTCTAAAATCTTCTAAGAGTTATCATAGTTAAATTCTAGCACAATAATCAAAAATGGTAAGGTCTTGTGTCTGCAAAAGCAATTCCCAAAGAATGTTCCAAAAAACACTACTTCTATAAGATATTACCTAAGATAAGGGTTCTGGGATCAAATAAGTTTGAAAAACACCAGTTTTATTGCCTGTAAGATTCCTAAGAACTTTTAATAAGATAATATGCATCATGACTTTCCAAGTGTGGTGATGGAATGTGCACAAAGTTTGGCCTTCTTCACATGGGACTAGTTTTGCAGAATTTATTTTGGGAAACTGCTTTAGACCAGTGGTTCCCAAATCTCAGGTAATGGAGAATGGATTCAGTATCATTGATAAGCTTATTAAAATAATGATTCACAGACCACATCCTAGACCTACTGGCAGGAAACGAAAACTCAGTATTAAAACAAACAAGTAAAAAAACTCAAGAGATTCCGATACATAGTCACGTTTGGGATTTAAATCTCTGTAGATCATAATATAGTAAAATAAGTTTATAATATTTTAAAGGCCACAACAATGCCAACCACTACGAAAATATGAAATGACAATTTGGAATGCTCTTCCAAATAAAAGTATTTAAGCCATGAAAGAAGCATATATGTATACATTTTATGAAAGGTAAGCAGTAAAATATTGGAGGTGTTAGCAAATTTAAATCTATCCATATACCTGGCGACAACTTTGTAATCTCAAGGATTTACTGTATCTACTACTAATTGTTAATGAATTTGTAGTGATTCTCAACCCTTTACTTGTGTGCTTCCTCATACCTATCTTCTTCTCACGCCTGAGTCACCGACCAAGACTATTTTGTTAAAGAACTCCAGGAGCTGCCATTAACATGAGTGGTTTCTCCAAGACAGAGCCCCTGACCTTTTCTTTATATGATACTATTTCAAGGTATCAGGGATCTCAATCCCTTCCTTCTTGAAAACTTTGGAAGATGTATGTACTACACCTTAGTGCTCACAGAGCTGCGTATCGATATGCAGCAGCCCCGTCAACGATATTGTTCAGGGTTTAACAGAAGGACCTTATTATTCTTAATAATTACTAACCATCTGTACCATGCACTTTAGTTTTCTAAGTACTTTCACAGGAATTATTTTTTTTTTTTTTTTAAAAGATTTTATTTATTTATTTGACAGAGATAGAGACAGCCAGCGAGAGAGGGAACACAAGCAGGGGGAGTGGGAGAGGAAGAAGCAGGCTCATAGCGGAGGAGCCTGATGTGGGGCTCGATCCCGTAACGCCGGGATCACGCCCTGAGCCGAAGGCAGACGCTTAACCGCTGTGCCACCCAGGCGCCCCTCACAGGAATTATCTTGCTCCTTCCCTCACAAAAGCCTTATGGGTTGAACAGGTGTAACTGTTTCCATTCAACCAATAAAAATCGCTGAGCTTTTCATGCGTTCATACTGTGAAAAAATAATTGAAAGAGGTATCAAGGCTCCCGCTCTCAAACAACTGATACCCTACTGGAAAACAAAATATAAATTACATATAGGAGACAGCTCAAGTCAACTCAAAGATATCATGTTAGCTAGAGCACATTAGGTATGGCAGGACTTTACACACTAATAGTAGCTAACACTTACTGAGCCATTTCATCTTCATTCAGCCCTTGGGATAGGTTACTACTCTTTTTCAGATGAGAAAACTGAGACCAGGAGAAGTGAAGTAACTCATCCCCCAAATAAGTGGTGAACCAGGATTCAAAGTCCAGATTCGTCCAGCTCCATGGACTGCTCCTTTTCATCATTACATTTTACTGCTAGGAAAGACAATCTATCTAAAGCACTGGGGACAAATGTCAAGACTAAATCAGAAAATGACTATTTCCCATAAAGCCTGGATCACTGGCTCTACTGCCCAGTAGAAAAGGACTTCGGAGTCAGAGGAAATCACAATAATGAGCCAGTGACGTTATTTTCCCACAGTACCTTACCTCTTTGATTCGTTTAACCAAAGCATTCTGATCGAAGGCAACGGCCTCCGCACACTGATGAAGATGGTCCTGATATCGGAGGCAGAGCTGTAACACCTGCTGGGAATCCAGTTTCTCCAATTTGGTATTTGTTGGGGAAGTCTGGCCACTCAATAGCCCTTCAAACAGAAACAGAAAAAATTAAATGAAATGGAAGTTACTATTAACAAACTTGTTTTATAAGTAACTTAATAAGTTCACTGAAGAAGGGGTAGGAGACTAAAATTTAATCTTGCTTCTTTTGTTATATGCTAATGACAATCGCAGCAACCATCATTTATGGAGCATCTATTATATACCAAGCACTCAGCAAAGTGTTTCATATGCATTATTTTCATACTCATGATTGCCCTAGAAAGTAAGGTATTGTTAGTCCCATTTCATAGATAAGAAACTCAACACACAGAGAGATTAAGTCACTTTCCTAAAGTCACACAGTGACTAGTAAGTGGTTTCTCCAGAATACAGCTCCTGACCATAAGACACCATTTCAAGGCATTAGTAATATAAATCCCTTCTTGAATGAAAACTTTGGAAGATATATTTATTTAATTTCTTTTAATAATTACAATGACTGTCTGACTTTGAAACAAAGGCTGCAGCCAGAGACAAAGAAGGCCATTACATAATGATAAAGGGATCAATCCAATAAGAGTAAAAAACAATTATAAATATTGATGCTCCCAACACTGGAGCACCTAACACATGAAGCAAATGCTAACAGACATAAAGGAAGGAGGTGAAGAGTAGGGGACTTTAACATCACACTTACATCAATAGATAAATCATTCAGATGGAAAATCAGTAAGGAAACAATGGCTTTGAACAACACATTACATCAGATGAACCTAACAGATACACATAGAACATTCCATCCAAAGATGGCTGAATATGCCTTCTTTTTTTATCCTTCAAAGATTTATTTATTTATTTGAGAGAGAGAGTGCGCACGTGTGAGCAAGAGAGCACAAGCAGGAGGGAGAGGAAGAGGGAGATGGACAAGGAGACTCCCTGCTGAGCAGGAAGCCTGACACAGGGCTCTATCCCAGGACACTGGGCTCATGACCTGAGACATAGGCAGACACTTAACTGATTGAGCCACCCAGCCACCCCAGAATACACATTCTTTTTAAGTGTATATGAAACATTCTCCAGGACAGATCATACATTAGGCTGCAAAACAAGTCTTAATAAATCTAAGAAGACTGAAATCATATCAAGCATCTTTTCCAACCACAATGGTATGAAACTAGAAATCAATTACATGAAAAGAGCTGGAGGGACACCTGGGTGGCTTAGTCTGTTAAGCGTCTGCCTTCAGCTCAGATCATGATCCCAGCATCCTGGGATCAAGTCCCGCATCAGGCTCCTTGCTCAGCAGGGAGCCTGCTTCTCCCTCTGCCTGCTGCTCCCCTTGCTTGCGCACTGTGTCTGACAAATAAAAAAAAATCTTAAAAAAAAAAAAGAACTGGAAAAAAACACAAACACATGGAGGCTAAACAACATGCCACTAAACAACCAATGAGTCAATAAATAAATCAAAGAGGAAATTAAAAAACATATGGAAACAAATGAAATGAAATGGTCCAAAATCTTTGGGGCACAGCGAAAGCTGTTCTAAGAGGGAAGTTTATAGCGATATAGGCCTACTTTAAAAAAACAAGAAAAATCTCAAACAATCTAACCTGACACCTAAAGAACTAGAAAAAGAAGAATGACAAAGCCCAAAGTTAGTAAAAGGAAGCGAATAATAAAGATGAGAGCAGAAATAAATGAAATAGAGACTAAAAAACAAGAGAAAAGATCAATGAAATCAAGAGCTGGTTTTTTGAAAAGAGAAACAAAATTGATAAACCTCTGGTCAGACTCATCAAGAAAAAAAGAGAGAAGACTCAAAATCAGAAATGGAGGAGAAGAAATAATAACTGACATCATAGAGTACAAAGAATTATAAGAGACTACAATTAAAACTTATATGCCAACAAATTGGACAACCTAGAAGAAATGGATGAATTTATCATCCAATCATACATAGAAACATACAATATTCCAAAACCGAGTAAGGAAGAATAGAAAACTTGATCAAACCAATTACTAGTTATAAAACTGAATCAGTAGTAAAAACAACAACAACAACAACAACACAACAACAACAAACTCCTTTCAAACCAAAGTCCAGGAGCAGATGGCTACAGATGAATTGTACCATTTTATTTTTTTTCACTTCTCCAAAGATACTTTATTATTTTTTTATATGTACCAAACATTTTAAAAAGAGTGAAAGCCTAGTCTTCTCAAACTATTTCAAAAAACAGAAGAGGAAGGAAAACTTCTAAATTCATTCTTCAAGGCCAGCTTCACCATTACCAAAACCAAAGACACTATAAAAAAAGAAAAACACAGGCCAACATACTTGATGAACACAGATGCAAAAATCCTCGACAAAATATGAGCAAACCGAATTCAACAATACGTTAGAAGATCATTCACCACAATCAAGTGAGATTTATTCCACAGATGCAAGGGTGGTTCAATATTCACAAATCAGCAAATGTGATACATCATACTAACAAAAGAAAAGATAGAAACCATATGATCATCTCAGTAGAGTCAGAAACAGCAATTGACAAATACGACATCTGTTCATGATAAAAACTCTCAACAAAGTGGGTTTATAGGGAACATACCTCCATATAATAAAGTATGAAACACAGCTAACATCACACTCAAAGGTGAAAAATTGAAAGCTCTTCCTCTAAGATCAGAAACAAGACAAGAATGTCCACTCTCACCACTTTTATTCAACATAGTACTAGAAGTCCTAGCTTCAGCAATCAGACAAGGAAAGGAAATAAAAGCATTTAAATTGGTAAGAAAGAAGTAAAACTGTCTTTATTTGCAGAACACATGCTATATATGATATAGAAAACCCTAAATACTCCATCCAAAAGCTCTTAGAATGGGGCACCTGGGTGGTGCAGTCGTTAAGCGTCTGCCTTCGGCTCAGGGCGTGATCCCAGCGTTCTTGGATCGAGCCCCACATCAGGCTCCTCCACTAGGAGCCTGCTTCTTCCTCTTCCACTCCCCTGCTTGTGTTCCTTCTCTCGCTGGCTGTCTCTTTCAAATAAATAAATACAATCTTTAAAAAACAAAACAAAAAAACAAAAAACAAAAGCTCTTAGAACTAATAAACGAGGAGGGCCTGGGTGGTTCAGTTAAGCATCTGCCTTTGGTTCAGGTCATGATTCCGGGGTTCTAGGATTGAGCCCACATCAGGCTTCCCTGCTCAGCGGGGAGCCTGCTTCTCCCTCTCCCTTTGCCCCCTTCTCCCTGCTCGTGCTTTCCCTCTCTCAAATAAATAAAATCTTAAAAAAAAAAATGAATCCAATATAGCTGCAGGATACAAAAATTAATATAGTGAAACCTATTATACTTCTATACTCTAAAAATGAAGTAGCAGGAAAAGAAATTTTTAAAATCCCATTTAAAATTGCACCCAAGGGGCACCTGGGTGGTTCAGTCACTTAAGCGTCTGCCTTCAGCTCAGGTCATGATCCCCAGGGTCCTGGGATTGGGCCCCACATCAGGCTCCAGGCTCAGCAGAGGAGTATGCTTCTCCCTTTCTCTCTGCCCCTCCCCCTGCTTGTGGTTTCTCTCTCAAATAAGTAAAATCTTTTAAAAAAATAAAATTGCACCCAAAAGAATAAAATACCTAGGAATAAACTTGAGGAGGTGAAAGACCTAAACTCTGAAAACTGTAAGACATTACTGATGAAATAAACTGAAGATGACACTAACGGAAAGATCTACCACCTGCCTGGATTGGAAAAATTAGTACTGTTAAAATGTCCATACTTCCCAAAGCAATCCACAGATTCAGTGCAATCCCTATCAAAATACCAACAGCATTTTTCATGGAACAAGAACAAATAATCCTAAAATTATACAGGAACCACAAAAGACATGGAATAGCCAAAGCAATTTTGAAAAAGAAGAACAAATCATAACCCCACACTTCAAGATCTACTTCAAAGCTATAGTAATCAGAATGGTATGGTAATGGCACAAAAACAGACCAATGGAACAGGACAGAGAGCCCAGAAATAAACCCACACCTATATGGTCGATTAATCTACAACAAAGGAGCCAAGAATATACAATGGGGAAAAGACAGTCTTTTCAATAAATGGTGCTGGGAAAACTGGGCAGCTACATGCGAAAAAATGAAGCTGGACCGCTATCTTAATCCCATACATAAGAGTAAACTCAAAATGAATTAAAGACCTAAATGTGCAACCTGAAACCATAAAAGAAAACATAGTTATCTCTTGGACTTCAGCCTTACAACATATTTATGGATATTTCTCCTTGGGCAAGGGAAACAAAAGCAAAAATAAACTACTGAGACTCTATGAAAATAAAAAGCTTTTGTATAACAAAAAACAAAAACCATCAACAAAACAAAAAGGCAACCGAGTGAATGGGAGAAGATATTTACCAATGATATATCTGAGAAGGGGCTAATATCCAAAATACATAAAGAATTTAGACAACACCAAAAAAAAAAAAAACCCCACAAAAACCAAAAAACAAAACTAATCAATCTCATTTAAAAATGGGCAGAGGACCTGAACAGACATTTTTCCAAAGACACAGAGATGGCTCATGGACACATGGAAAAGATGTTCAACAGCATTAATCATCAGAGAAATACAAATCAAAACCACAATGAGATAACCACCTCGCACCAGTCAGAATGACTAGCATTAAAAAGACAAGAAACATCAAGTGTTGGCAAGGATGTGGAAAAAAGGGAACTCTCAGTGTCGTGGTAGGAATGTAAATAGGTGCAACCATTGTGTAAAACAGTTTGGAGGTTCCTCAAAAAATTAAAAATAGAAATACCATATGATCCAGTAATTCCACTACTGAAAATTTATCCAAAGAAATGAAAACACTAATTTGAAAAGATATATGTACCCCTATGTTTATTGCAACAACATTCACAGTAGCTAAATTATGGAAGCAGCCCAAATGTCCATCAATACATGAATGGATAAAGAAGATACGCAGATCTAGAAGACACAAAGACAGACAGACACATACACACACAGGAATATTAGTCGTAAAAAAAAAAAAAAGAATGAAATCTTTCCATTTGTGACAACAGGGATGGACCTATAGGGTATAATGTTAAGTGAAGTAATTCAAACAGAGGAAGACAAATAACATATGATTTCACTTACTTGTAGAATCTAAAAAACAAAACATACTTTTTTTTTTTTTAAGATTTTATTTATTTATTTGACAGAGAGAGAGACAGCCAGTGAGAGAGGGAACACAAGCAGGAGGGGTGGGAGAGGAAGAAGCAGGCTCATAGCAGAGGAGCCGGACGCAGGGCTCGATCCCAGAACGCCGGGATCACGCCCTGAGCTGAAGGCAGACGCTTAACGACTGCGCCACCCAGGAGCCCCAAAACATACTCTTAAATACAGAGAACTGGTGGTTGCCAGAGGGGACATGGGTGGGGGGATGGGTGAAATAGGTGAAGAGGATTGAGAAGTACACATTTCCAGTGATAAAGTAAGTAAGTCATGGAGATCAAAAGTAGGGAGTAGGGAATACAGTCAATAATGTTGTAATAATGTTGTATGGTGACAGATGGTGATGACACTTCTTGTGGTGAGCTTTGAGTAATGTACAAAGTTGTGGAATCACCATGTTGTACAACTGAAATTAATACACTGTATGTCAGCTATACTTCAGTAATGATTTTTTAAAATGGTTGTTTGAAAAACTGAGAAACAGAAATAAAATGTAAAGGACCCTGTTAGGAGGAGATGCATAAATGAAAAAAATTAAAATGTGAATAGAATGTCAGCGAACACACCAGAAACTCCTATTCTTTATGTATTCTTCCAATATCAGTTTTGTTGCATAACTATTAAATTCCTTACATTTTATAGGACATTATATTTTCAAAGCCTTTCATATAAACTTATTTTTCTTTAAGGTGTGGTAAGTAGATCAGGATAATTATTAGCATTTATGTAAGGAAAGATCAATTAAAGAGGCTAAATGACTTGTCCATAGTCACACATCAAAGTCTTAACTAGAACTCAAGCATAACAACTTTTGGTCAAATACTTTCTGCCAAGCCAAAGGTTCACAAACTTTAGGACTCCTTTACCTTTTCAAAAATTATTGAGGACCCCAAAAAGTTTTTGTTTATGTGGTTTATAATATATTCACCTATTAAAAATTAAAACTGAGAAAATTCTTGAATATTCAATTATTTTAAAATAACAATCTCATTACATGTTAACATAAATAACATATTTTAAAAGAAATAACTATAGTTTCCAAAACAAAAAAGAAGAGTGGCACTGGTTTAAATTTATAAGTTTTTTTTTCAATGTCTGGCTTAACAGAAAGCGGATTCTCATATCTGCTTCTGCATTTAATATGTTGCTTTTACAACACGTAGCTTCTGGAAAACTCCATCGTACATTTCTAAGAGAGTAAGAGTAATTAGCAAATGTCTATGCATTATTGTGAAAATAGTTTTGTCTTCAGAGAATCCCTAGCGGTCCTGGGGATCTCAGGGATCACCCTACCACACTTTGAGAACCACTATGCTAGGCCACACTCTGTTTCATACCAGACCAATTATATAGCATGAGGTACACCAAAATAAATATGGCCATGGGGCACATGCTGGGCATGATCAGGATAAACCCACCCACATCAAAGCTCGTCTTCGCTCCTTATTCCTGCCCTTAATCACCGATGCCAAACCTTCACTGATTTCTGAGGTACTAGAACTAAAACCAGTCTTCTCCCTGCCCCCCAACCCCCACTTCAACAGGCCGTACAATGCGCTACCCAGTTGGGCTATCCCAGAGAATCTTTGGAAACGCCAGTCTGTGTTCTCAGATCTTCATCTCGCCTGACGGTGCGGGGTTGAACTTGAGGCACTGCTCTGTTCCCCCACATCCCACTGCTGATCCTGGCACAGCAGAGCACCAGTTCCTCCAGCTGAACCTGCCTCCACACAGTAGCTTTTGATGAAGCTGCTGTTTGCAGAAATGGGGATTTATTTTTTTAATTGAAACTTTTATTGAGATCCTGCATATAGGATCTTGTGTATCCTTTTACTCAAGTTCCCCCAAAGGTAACATCTTGCAAACCTACAATACACTATCACAGCCAGGATACTGACAGTGACACGATCCACTGATCTTATCAGATGTCCTCATTTTACTTGCACTCGTGTGTGTGTGCGTGCGTGAGCATTCACGAGCATGCACGCCTGCGTACAGTAGTGGTCAACTGCAGTCCAGAAGCAGATGATACTCCTGACATATTGCCAAAAGGTCGATAGTAGCCTAACAGTATATGACAATGCCTACGTCATTCGCCTCACTTCATCCCATCACGTAGGCATTTTGTCATCTCATGTCATCACAAGAAGGGTGAGTACAGTATGGTAAGGCATTTTGAGACAGAGAGAGCACACATTCACGTAACTTTTATTACTGTATAGGGTTAAAATTGCTCTATTTTATTATTAATCTTACTGTGCCTAATTTCTAGGTTAAACATTATCACAGATATGTACATATAGGAAAAAAACCTAGTATACAAGGTTCGGTAGTATACAGTTTCAGGTGTCTACTGGTAGTCTTGGAGTGTATCCCACAGATGAGGATGTCTACTAGATTTAATTCTATACAATTTTTTCACATGTGTATGTTCATGTATCCGCCACCGCAGTCGGATCCTGAGCTGTTCCATCACCACAAAGATTTGTGTTGCTTTTTAGAACCACAGCCACCTCTCTGTCATTCCTCTCCCGATCCTTAACCCCTGGCAACCACTAATCTGTTCACCATTTTTAAAATTTTGTCATTTCAAAAATGTTTAATAAATGGGATAATATAATATGTAAGCTTTGAGGATTGACTTTTTCCACCCAACATATTACATTAGAAATTCATCGAAGCTGTTGCATGTTTCAGTAGTTTGTTCCTTCTCATTTCTGAGCAGTATTCCACAGTATGTATGTACCAGTTTGTTTAACCATCCATCTATTGAAGGACATGTGGGTAGTTTCCAGTTTGGGGGCTATTAAAAACAGAGCTTCTATGAATAGTGGTGCACAGGGTCTCGTACAACCAAATTTCCATTTCTCTGGGATAAATGCCCAAGACTACAATTGCTGGGTTGCATGGTAATCAGATGTTTAGTTTTATAAGAAAATGCCAAACACTTTTCTGGAGTGCCTGAAATCAAGAAAATGGGGGATTTTTCAGACCACTAAAATCTCCAAACAAAATTATCAAGGACTAATTACCAAGGACTAAAACTGACAAAGATACAGTCCCAGGAACAGACTTGAGGAGGAAGGTACCCAAAGCTTTTTGCTGTCAATCCAAGAAGAAGGAACAGAGTGAGGAGGCACCATGAAAAGAAAAACGAATGATTTTGTGCTATCAGTATTGGGCCAGGATAATGCAAAGGCCATATGGAAACTCTGATAAATTCAACAGTATAAAAATCAAGAATCCTCATGGCAAAAAAAAACCCACCATAAGTTAAAAAAAAAAACAAAAAACACAACAGCCCTGGGAAAAATGTCTGCAACTCATATCACAAAGAGCTCCTAGAAATTGGCAAGTAATAAATCAGCAAAAGAAAGATGGGCAAAGGATATGAATAGGCATTTCACAGAAGAGGAAGTATCAATGCCTCAGCTATAAGAAAAGATGTACAACCTTATTCATCCTAAGAAAAAGAGAAATCGAAACTTCACTGCAAGGCCATTCTTCACTTTCACACTGGTAAAAACCAAAAGCATGATAAAAACTCTGTAGACAGAACTATGACAGGCATTGCTGATTGGTGTGTAAGTCATGAACACCCCCAGAGAGGGCAATTTGACATGGATATCAAAATTACAAATCCGTAAAGCCCTTGATGCAGCTGTTTCACTACTAGGAATTTACATACAAATTAGCACACATGCTAAATTTGTATAAGATATATATATAAGATTATTTGTTACAATGGTGACTGTCACAGTAAAAGATGAGCAAACACTCAGTGTCCATCAGTCGGGAGCTTGTTAATTAAATCAAAGTACATCCATAAATACATGACCACAGGAAACAACAAAGGAGCTCTGTATGTATTCACACAGAAAAGTCTCCATAAGATATTAGGTAATAACTCTTCTGCCTAGGCTGCCAACATGCCATCCAGACTGAGGAAGACCCAGAAAGTAGGGAATCATGTGATCCATGGCCATGGCCACATGGGCAAGCCGCAGAAGCACCCAGGAGGCTGGGGTAAACAGACATCACTCAGGCTACTCGGGGAAAGTTGGTATGAGGTATTACCACTTAGGAACAAGAGCTTCTGCCCAACTGTCAACCTTGATAAACCGTGGACCTTGGTCAGTGAGCAGACATGGGCAAATGCTGCCAGAAACAAGCCTAAAGCTGCTGCTATCACTGATGTGGTGCGATCAGGCTGCTACAAAGTTCTGGGGAAGGGGAAGGTCTCAAAGCAGCCTGTCACTGTGAAGGTCAAAGTCTTCAGCAGAAGAGCTGAGAAGATGGTGGGGCGGGAGGTGGGCGGGGGGGGGGGAAGTGCTGTGTCCTGGTAGCTTAAAGCCACAGGGAGGGAGGTTCAGTAAATGCTAACAAGTGCTTTAAAAAAAAAAAAAAAAAAAGGAAAGATATCAAGTAATGAAAGAAGGTATAAAGGATAGTGTATTGAGTAAGCTACCGTTGTGTAAAAAATGGGGGATATACAAGTAAATAAAAATACATATTCGTATATGCTTATATTTGCATAAAGATTCTGGAATGACAAGAGTTAGAAAGATAGAGAGCCAGGGTAAGGGGCATAATTTTAACATTTTTTAAAACCATATGACCGTATTTTCCTTCCAAAACTTTTAAGCAAATTAACCCATTTTAACAAAAAAGTAACCAAGGTCTTTCTCATCTGTAACATCGTCTTGGGCAGTTCTCCCCTCTTTCCTTGCCTCAAGTATCCCCAACTACGTAAGCCAAAACCAGTTCCTTATCTTTCATTCTCACCAAGGTTTATATGGCTGAATATACCTTAAAGCAGTAACTTCTCCAAGGCAATTAAAAGCCTCGCAACAAACTGTAAACTGGTAGAAGATGGAGACCCTATTTTACTTACCTATTTACCTCTTACGTCTATCATACAGCACTTGGTACCTAAAAGGTTCTCTTGGAGTGTATCCCACAGGTGAGGATGCATTCTACTGTTGAAATTCCAAGCAAAGAGTAAGCTGAGGAAGACTTAGGGAGAAAAAGCTTTCTAGAGGTAGGTACTACTCTGTGTTCTCCACATGTATGTAAGAATGAGACCTGGTCACAGTCTGAATCTGCTCTTCTAAAGTGAATGAGTGCTCCCAGTGCTTGAGGAGACCACTGGGAGCTTGTATTAAAGGACAGGGTAAAGTGAGAGCCACCCCAAGCTTCCAGAGGGTTGAAAGGCTAAAGCAGAGGAGCCACAACTCAACTGTGGCTCACAAAACCAAACCTTTACTCTTCCTCTTTAAAAAAGGAACCCATTTCCCTCATTTTGATGACTGAACCACTCCTACTATCTTTTGATAGAAGGAGGAGGGAGAACAGAAAGCTGGGTAAATTTAGAGATGGTAAATGTTATCATTTGTAGGAGACCACAAACTGCCAGCCCTTCGAACTGTTTTTATTCTGAATGCACATTACTGTTTTTTAAAGACTGTGGATGTTTTCGGTGAGGTGCAGACTCTCCTGCTCTCTAACCCCCCCCAACCTCTTACTGCCTTATGGCCAGCCCGCTGCCCCCAGCACATTAGCTGCCTGGCCTCTGAGAGCCGCTAGGGTTACACCTCTGTTTTAATTTTTACTTACCAACTCTAAAGAGAACCCAAGCCTTTGGGTAATAGAGAATGAACCATAAATCATCTTGAAGTTATTTTTGTTTAGTTTTATAAATGTTCTTTACAGTTAAGATATTTTTCTACTTATTATATAAATTTTCAAACATACAAAAAGAAATACACACACACATATATATACATCTTCCCAAATTTTCACCATCTAGATTCAACAACTAACATTTTATTCTACTTCACCCTTTTCTATTTTTTCTTTTCCTGAGCCATTAAAAAATTATAGCTATCATGACACTTCAGTCCTAATCCTCTATTCTTCCACATCTTTATGATTAGCTTTTCATGTTAAAATTTCTAAATTATGTCTTCCTTACTGTGTAAGACAACAGGCTCGTTACCCTCAATTTCCTAATTCTTCTTTAGCTTTAAAACAGTGACACACACGGAGTACTTACTGAGTTAAAAACCTGATCTAATAGATTCCATATTTACCAGCGGTAACTACTTGAGGCATTTCTTAAGACCCTATCAGACCCTGGTTGAAACTACTTTGTTTACACAGGAATGGAGAGTGGGCTCCGGGGAATGAGCGAGGACCAAGACTGATTATTACACAGATCCAGCAAGCTGCCATCTGTACCTACCTCTTTGTGTAAAGTGCTGAGTGGAAAAATCATCAAGGTTAAAAATTTGGGAAATATTTTGCTGAGCAATCTTTTTCTTTCTGAAATATCAGGTAGGAAAAAAAACATTTTTCTAAAGTATATAGCAGAACCATATGGGTATTAATCTAGGCTATTACCAAACTGAATTCCTTAACTTTTAAAGGCTTAGCCGCTTCCAAGACTAAAAATGAGTATTATGAGTAGTGAGGCCCCTATTTGAGAAACAGTATAATAAGCTCCGTTTCCTGCTACAGAATCCTGAAATCTATGTAAGTTTGACTAATGTTACTGTGAAGGTATAATTAAGCAATAGATTACAAAAAAAGAAATTCTCCCCCAAACCAATAAGGTTTTTGTTTTTTTTTTTTAAGATTTTATTTATTTATCTGAGAGAGAGAGAGAGAAAGGGAGAGATATCACGAGCAGGGTGGAGGGGTACAGGGAGAAGCAGACTCCCTGCTGAGCAGGGAGCCCAACGCGGGACTCGATCCCAGGATCACGGGGATCATGACCCGAGCTGAAGGCAAATGCTTAACGGACTGAACCACCCAGGTGCCCCCAATAAGGTTTTTTATTCTATTGGTCATGGTCTATTTCAAAGACAGAAGCACATAAGCCATGTGTATTCTTTAATATAAACTCCAGTTCTCGGGGCGCCTGGGTGGCTCAGTCAGTTAAACATCTGCCTTCGGCTCAGGTCGTGATCCCAGGGTCCTGGGATTGAGCCCCATGTCAGGCTTCCTGCTCAGTGTGTAGCCTGCTTCTCCCTCTCCCTCTGCCCTTCCCCCTGCTTGTGCTCTCTCGTGCTGTCAAATGAACAAATAAAATCTTTAAAAAAATAAACAAACTCCAGTTCTCAAAAGTTCTCTTCTTTTAAAGGAAGGAAAAGTCTGAAAATTTTCAGCCCAACTTGGACAGGGTCTTATGATATATACTGGTGATCAATTCCTTTGGGGTATTTAGAAAAAGAGTACCCTCCATGACTGGTTCCCTTAGGAAATTTTATCTCCATTCAGTCACCTCAGAGGAGCACCAATCTCACCGAGGAGAAGAAGCTATCCAGATAGGCTATCATCATGGTTTTGCTTAAACTATGAGGCATAAGAGACCACAAGTGCAGACCAGCCCACAATAATATGTCAACTCACCACAGTGTTTGGTGTGAAGAGATGCAACCTCCTAACAGTTTCCAATAACTACCAAAGGGCCAATAAAGAACCTTCTCATTGAGTGCTCTAGACTGAATGTTGTATCCCTCCAAATTCATATGTTGAGACTTACTCCCTAATGTGATAGTATGAGGAGGCAGGCCCTTTAGGAGGTGATTAGGTCAAGAGGATGGAGCCCTCATGAATGGGATTAGTGCCCTTACAAGAGACCCCAAAGGGCTCACTTACCCTTTCTACTATGTGAGGACACAACAAAAAGGTGGCCATCTATGAACAAGGAAGTAGGCCCTCACCAGACACTGAATCTCCCAGCATCTTGACCCTGGATTTCTAAGACAGGGAACTTAGTCCCTGAAAAAAGCCAAATTCAGCCCTATTATTACTGGCTGTGTGATCTGGATGGTTTACTTTAGATCTGTGAGCCTTAGTTTCCTCATATGTAAAGATGGAATAATAATCACCTCCTTTTTAGTTTGCCCACCATACAGTAGGATCTTGATAAAAATATTTGTTCCCTTTACTCTTGCCTTTCGTAAGACTCAGAGAAGTAGAGGGGCCCTCAGGCGTCAAGGGAATTTGTGGTAGGTTATAGAAAGCAGTTTATCCATTTAGGCCCAGGCACCCATTTGTCTATGACTAATGACTTTGATTTATAGTACCAAAGATACAAAACTAGAGGATGTCATAACCAAAGTAGATATAACCTTTCCAAAGGTGATCAGTACCTACAGATGAAACACCTCCATGTCTTCAAGCAATCCTGTCCACTGTTATGAACTTAGCTTTTCACAATCTTCTCCACTTTCTCCTCCCAAAGAATGAGGTAAAATGTTCAACTCATCATTGTCCTTCAACAATATCCAGGTTCAAAGGCTTGCTCTCTGGTTAAATTTAGGCCAGGGAAGGGAGGCAGCAAGATATAATGAAAAAAAGTATAAGCTCTGGAGTCAGGTAGACCTGGGAATTTGAATCCAGAGACAGCCATTTACTACCTATGTGATGTAAGAATAGGAATTTAACTTCCTTGAACTCAGTTTTATCTATAAATTTAATACTATCTAGTTAAAGTAGTACTATGAGAATTCTATGAAGTTATGCATCACATAGTATCTGGCACAGAAAAGGAACTCAATTCATGTTAATTTCTTCACTGTCCCCAAGTCTCCAACTACCAGCTACTGCCATAGGCAAATAAGCAGGCTGCAAAATCTGCCTGGATGACTGGCCAACTCCACCATAATACAAGTATTTGCTAGCACCTCCTTCTACATACCAGCACCGTAGGAAATCATAAAGAAGTCATCCTATTCCTCAAGCAGATTACCAGAAGCAGCAGGAGTTAAATACAATGCAGACGTGAATAAAAGCTATTAAAAAGAACGAAAAAGTCCCAAAGCCCAATTCATAAATGGGCAGACGGTGTAGTAGACATTTCTCCAAAGAAGATATACAAATGTCACTTAGCACATTAAAGATGCTCAACATCATTCATCATTAGGGAAATGCAAAACAGAACCACAATGAGATACCACTTAACCATCAGGATAGCTACTATCCAAACAACAGAAAATAACAAGCATTGGTGAGGATGTGGAGAAACTGGAACTCCTGTGCACTGGTGATGAGAATGTACAATAGTGTTGAAATGACAACAAAGGACTTAGAATATTACATCAACTTAGTTGATAAAGCAGTGGCAGGGTTTGAGAGGCCTGATTTCCATTCTGAAAGAAATTTTACCGTGAGTAAAACACTATCAAACAGGCTTGCATGCTATAGAGAAATTGTTTGTGAAAGGAAGAGTAAGTTAATGCAGCAAACTATATTGTTTTCTTTTTTTTTTTAATATTTTATTTATTTGAAAGAGAGTGAGAGAGGGAAAGCACAGAGGGAGAGTAAAAGGGAAAAGCAGACTCCCAGCTGAGCAGAGAGCCGGACACAGGACTCGATCCCATGACCTGAGCTGAAGGCAGATGCTCAACCTAGTCACCCAGGCACCCCCATATTGTTTTCTTATTTTGAGAAATGGCCACAGCCACCCCAATCTTCAGCAACCACTACCCTAATCAGTCAGCAGCAATTAACAACAAGGCAAGATCCTCCATCAGCAAAAAGATTATGATTTGCTGAAAGCTCAGATAGTTAGCATTTCTTAGCAAAAAAGCATTTTTTAATTAAGGTACATGGTTTTGTTTTTTTTTTTAGACTTAATGCTATTGGACACTTAATAAACTACAGCACAGTGTAAACATAACTTTTATATGCCCTCAGAAATCAAAATTTCACTTGACTCACTTTACTGCAATATTCAGTTTACTGCAGTGGTCTGGAACCGAATCCACAGTATCTCCGAGGTATGCCTGTATGTGGCAAAACCGTCCTTCAAAAGTGTGTAAGAAATTAAGACATTCCCAGATAAGCAAAAGCTGAGGGAGTTCATTACCACTAGACCTGTCCTTCAAGAAATGCTAAAGACAGTCCTCTAGGTAGAAATGAAAGGACAGTTGAGAGTAACTTTGAGCTGTACGAATAAGTAAAGATTTCAGTAAAGGTAAATATGGACAATTATAAAGGCTAGCATTATTATAACAATTGTAACTCCATTTTTTTTTTGTTTTTTACATGTTTGAGAGATCAACGCATTTTTAAAAATTATTAGTTTATAATTTTGGACAATGTATAAAGATGTAACGCTGTGATATCAACATCTGAAAGGGGTGAACATGAAGCTGTAAAGGAGCAGAGTTTTTTTATGTTACTGACGTTAATCTGACATGAATTCAAGTTAGAGTGTTATAACTTTAGTGTGTTAAATATAATACCCACAGTAATTTCAAATAAAATAGTTATAGAATATACAAAAGAAAATGTGAAAGGAATTTAAACATTTTACTACAAAAAAATAAATTCAACCCAAAAAAAGACAGAATGCAGTAAATGAAAGGCAAAAAAAAGGCTATAAGGCATAAATGAAATAGGAGCAAAATCACAGAAGTCCCTCCTCCTTAGTAACTATTTTAAATGTAAATGGAATAAACTATTTTATCAAAAGACAGGGATTGGCACTATGAATTTGTAAAAAGTATGATCTAACTATATGATATCTACAAAAGACTCACTTTATATCCAAAGACACAAATAGGCTGAAACTGAAAGGATGGTTCCATGTATACAGTAACCAAAAGAGAGCAGGAATNGTTATACAAATTCAGAAAAATAAACTTTAAATAAAAAACGGTTACATACAAGAGGCAAAGAAAGACATTATTAATAAAAAGTTCAATACAGCAAGAAGGCATAACAATTGTAAGACATTTATTTACACACCTCATCACAGACCATCAAAATATATTAAGTAAAATGGACAGAACTGGAGAAATAGGTAGTTCTACAATACTAGCTGGAGACCTCAACACCCCATTCTCAATACAGAACAACTAGACAAAAGATAACAAGGAAACAGAGAACTTAAACAACACAGTAAACCAACTACATCTAACAGACATATACAGAACGTTCTACCCAACAACAATAGAACATATATTCTTGCAAGTGCACAGGGGACACTTCCCAGGATAGACCATTTGTTAGGCCATAAATTCTCAATACATTTTAAACGATAAATACCATACAAAATATCTTCTCTAACAACAAAAGAATGAAGTTAGAAATCAATAACAGAAAAAACTGAAAAATTCAGAAGTGTGTGGAAATTAAACAACACACTCTTAAGCAACCAACTGATCAAAGAAAAAAAATCACAGGGGAAATCTAAAAATAGAGATGAATGAAACCTAAAATGCAATATACCAAAACTTAAAGGATGGCGCAAATCTGTGCTAAGAGGAAAATTTATAACTCTAAACATATTAAAAAAAAAAAAACAAGGCTCTCAAATCAACAAGCTAACTAGAAAAAGAACAAATCAATCCCAAAGCTAGCAGAAGGAAGGAAACAGTAACAATTATAACAAAGACACATGAAATCTCTCAGAGAACAGAAAAATAGAGAAAATAAAACCAAAATTGGTTTTTTTTTTTTTTAAAGATTTTTTAATTTATTTATGTGACAGAGAGACACAGCCAGTGAGAGAGGGAACACAAGCAGGCGGAGTGGGAGAGGAAGAAGCAGGCTTCCAGCAGAGGAGCCTGATGTGGGGCTCGATCCCATAATGCTGGGATCACGCCCTGAGCCAAAGGCAGACGCTTAGCGACTGAGCCACCCAGGCGCCCCCCAAAATTGGTTCTTTAAAAAGAGCAACAAAGTGACAACACTTTAGCTAGATGAAACTAAGAAAAAATGAGAGAAGACTCAGTTATTGAAATCAGAGACAAAAAAAGGGACATTACTACTGAATCTACAGAAACAAAGATTATAAGAGAGTAGTATGAGCAATTTCACAGCAACAAATTGGATAGCCTAGATGAAATGGACAAATTCATGGAAATACAAAAGTTACCAAGACTATCATAAAGAACAGAAAATCAGAACACCTTCTAATTAGCAAGGAAACTGAATCAGTAATTTAAAAAAAATCTCCCAACAACAAAAAAAAGTCTTGGACCTAATGGCTTCACTGGCAAATTTTACAAAATACTTACAGAAGAGCTAACACCAGTCCTCAAAATTTCCCAAAAAACTGAGGAGGAAGGAAGACTCTAGCTCATTTTATAAGGCCATCATTATCCTAATAGCAAAGCCAAACATACTACAAGAAAACTTCTGACCATTATCACTTATGAACAGTGATGCAAAAAGCCTTCAGAAAATGCTAGCAAACAGAATTCAACAGCATATTAAAAGGATTATATATTATGACCAAGTGGGATTTAGTCCCATAATGCAAAGATGGTTCAACATAGGAACTTGAATGGTATTAACACACAGCATTAACAGAACAAAGGATAAAAGCTAAATGATAATCTCAATTGATAACAGAAAAAGTATTTGACAAAATTCAACACCCATTCATGATAAAAACACCCAATAAACTAGGAATAGAAGGAAACTAATAAAAGCCATATATGAAAAACCCAGAGCAAACCATATTCAATGCTGAAAGACTGAAAGCTTCTCCTCTAAGATCGGGAACAAGGCAAGGATGCCCACTTTCACCATTTCTAGTCAACATAGTACTACGAGTTCTAGCCTGAGCCATTAGGCAGAAAAAAGTAATAAACAACATCCAAATCGGAATGGAAGAAGTAAAATTGTCTCTATTTGCAGACGATACGATTTTATACATAGAAAATCCTAAAGATTCCACAAAAAAATTTTAGAACTAATAAATGAATTCAGCAAAGTAGAAGTTAACACACAAAAATCAGTTACAATGAAAACTCTGAAACACTACTGAAAGAAACCGAGGAAGATAAAAATAAATGGAAAGACAACTCATGTTTCATGAATTGGAAGACTTAATATCAGGATTTGTAAGTTTTATTTTTTATTCAAGTATAATTAACATACAGTGTTACATTAGTTTCAGGTAAATTCAAAAATTCTACACATTTCTCAGCGCTCATCAAGAAAAGTGTTCTCTTAATCCCCTTTATCACCCATCCCCCCACTCACCTCCCCTCTAGCAACCACCAGTTCTCTGTATTTAAGAGTCTGTTTTTTGTCTATTTTTGTTTTGTTTCTTAAATTCCTTTAAATTCCTTAAATTCCATATGAGTGAAATCATATGCTATTTGTCTTTATTTCTCTTGGCATTATAGCCCCTAAGGTCCATCCATGTTGTTGCAAATGGTGAGTTTTCATTATTTTTTATGACTAATATTCCTCTGTGTGTGTCTATTCATCTATGAATGGACATCTATGAGTCGACACTTCCATACTGAGCTATTGTAAATAATGCTGCAATAAACATAGGGGTGCCTATATCTTTTCAAATTAGTGTTTTTGTTTTCTTTGGATAAATACCCACTGGTTGAATTACTAGATCATATGGTAACAATATCTATTCTTAGTTTTTTGAAGATCCTCCATACTGTTTTCCACAGTGGCTGTACCAATTTGTATTCCCACCACAGTGCACAAGTTGTTCCCTGTCCTTCACATCCTGGCAAATACTTGTTATTTCTTGTGTTTTGATTTTAGCTATTCTGACAGGTGTAAAATATCTCACTGTACTTTAAAAAAAAATTCATTCATTCATTCATTTAGAGAGCAGGGAGAGGGGCAGAGGGAGAGAAAGAGAGAGAAACTCAAGCAGACTCTGCACTGAGCATGGAGCCTGACCCGGGGCTAGATCTCAAAACCAAGATCATGACTTGAGCTGAAATGAAGAGTCAGATGCTTAACCAACTGACTCACCCATTGTGCTTTTAATTTGCATTTCCCTGATGACTAGTAATGTCAAGGATCTTTTCCTTTGTCTGTTGGCCATGTGTTTGTCTTCATTGGAAAAATGTCTATTCAGGTCCTCTGCCCGTTTTTGATTGGATTATTTAGTTTTCTGGTACTGAGTTCACAATACCATCCAAAGTAATCTACAGATTCACTGCAACCTCTATAAAAATTTCAACATTTTTTGCAGAAGTAGAAAACCCATCCTAAAATTTATATGGAATCTCAAAGGACTTCCAATAGCCAAAACAATCCTGAAAAAGAAAGACAAAGCTAGAGGACTCACACTTCCTGATTTCAAAACTTACTACAAAGCTATAGTAATCAAAACAGTATGGTACTCACAGAATGATAGACATCTAGATCAACAGAATAGAACAAAGAGCCCAGAAATAAACCCTCACATACATGGTCAAACAATTTTGTACAAGGGTGCCAAGACCATTCAATAAGGGAAAGGACAGTCCTTTCAACAAATGGCACTGAGAAAACTAGATGTCTGCATGTAAAATAATTAAGTTGAACTCTTACCTAACACTCCAAACAAAAATTAACTCAAATTGCATCAAAGACCTAAACCTATCAAACTCTTAGAAGAAAACATAGGGCAAAAGGTTCATGACATTGGGTTTGACAATGATTTCTTTGATAGGACACCAAAGATACAGGCAGCAAAAGAAAAAACAGACAAATTGGAATTCATGAAAATTTAAAATTTTTGTGCACCAAGAGGCACTATCAACAGAGTAAAAAACCCACAAGATGAGAGAAAATATCTGCAAAGGGCATGTATCTGATACAGGGTTAATACTCAGAATATTTAAAGAACTCCTAAAACTCATTGTAAAAAAAATAGAAAAAACCCAATTCAAAAATAGTCAAAAGACTTGAATAGACATTTCTCCAAAGAGGATATACAAATGGCCAATAAGCACATGAAACGAAATCCAGCATCACTAATCATAAGGGAAACGCAAATCAAAACTACAATGAGATACCACCTCACACTCATTAGGATGGCTATTATCCAAAAAAAAAAAAAAAAAGCAAAAAACAAATAACCCAGAAAATAACAAGTGTTGGTGAGGATGTAGAAAAATTGGAGCTCTTGTGCATTGTTGATGGGAATGTAAAATGGTACACTCACTGTGGAAAAGAGCATGTCAGTTCCTCAAAAAATTAAACACAGAATTACCACATGATTACTAGCAGTTCCACTTCTGGGTACACGCCCTAAAGAACTGAAAGCAGGCTCTCGAAGAGATATTTGTACATTCACATTCACAGTAGTTAAACATGGAAGCAATCTAAGCATCCAGCAACAGATGAACAGATAAGCAAAACGTAGTAAATACTTACGATTTATATTATTCAGCCTTAAAAAGGAAGGAAATTCTGACATTTGCTACAACATGGTTGAACTTTGAGAATGGTATGGTAAGTGAAATAAGGCAGACAGAAAAGGGCAAATGCTGTATGATTCCACTTACATGAGGTACACAGACAGAATAGTCAAATTCATGAAGGAAAAAATGTAGAACAATGGCTGCCAGGCGCTGAGGGGAGGGGGGAATAGGAAGTTACTGTTTAATGGGTGTGGAGTTTCAATTAGGAATGATGGGAAAGGATGGTGGTAATGCTGCACAACAGTGTGAATATACTTAATGCCACCAAATCATACTCTCAAAAAGGGTTAAACTGGTAAGTTTGATGTGATGTATATTTTACCATAATCAAGTAGATAGATTTCAATACCACTCTAATAAAGCAGCCAAGAAAAAAAAAAAAAAGGTGGTCAGTAGGGAACAAAATCTAAAGTATGAAAGGATAAAACAAGGGAAAAACAAGTCTTATTTCCTTCTCTGAAAACTGAGGGAGTTGAACCATGTTTTCTTTCAAGTCTAAACTTTGAAAATCTCATGTTTCTATGAGGAGGAAGGTAAAGTAGCATTTTTTTTTAAAGATTTTATTTATTTATTCGACAGAGAGAGAGACAGCCAGCGAGAGAGGGAACACAAGCAGGGGGAGTGGGAGAGGAAGAAGCAGGCTCCCAGCGGAGGAGCCTGATGCGGGGCCTGATCCCAGAACGCTGGGATCACGCCCTGAGCCGAAGGCAGACACTTAACCGCTGTGCCACCCAGGCGCCCTGGTAAAGTAGTATTCTATACTGCTAGAATAGGGTTTGGGTTTTTATTATTACTATTACTATTATTATTATTACTATTACTATTACTATTACTATTATTACAAGACCAAGACTAATTTAGAATTATTTGCAGAAAGAAACATTTAAATTCAGAAGACCCTTACTCTGAGTAGGAAAATGAAAGAAATGCAGTCTACTGCTATAAAAGAAATGCATTCCTAATTCAGAAGTCACGACCTTTCAACATCTCTCAATAAATGAACACAGAAAGCCCACGCGGTCTCGCTTGTCTAGAAGTACGAATGCCAGCCTGGAAAAATGCAGCAGCTGAGTCCTCCCTGCAACTTGGCAGTTAGTGTTCAGCACACCCTGATGTTCTCCACTCGCTGAAATATCAACACCCCAAAACTGCAGCTTTCCAGACAAAATGAGGATGGCTGTTTGGAGCACCAAACGATCCTTCCCTTTCTGAAAGAGTTTGCTTTGAGGAACTAAAGTGTTCTTTTTAAAATTGGCATTTAACACAATGCTACTTACAGTAGTTTGAAGTATACACAACTTCCTAAACATACAGACTTTGCAAGGCACACCAAGACTGACGATAAAAGAGGGGAGGCTATCTTTAGAGTCAACAGCAAATCACATTGGGGACCTGAAATTTTTCCTTTTTAGATTTTCACAAAGACGAATCACAGATTCACTTTAAATAAAAACAAATGAAGTCTTAGGAAAAGGACACAACCAAAAAGAAATGTGAAATATTAATGCCATGACTTTGCTGCTCAAAAGAGTCACCCTTCTTGTAGGTGTTAACTCACGGCTTCCTTGAAGGATTACATGCCCTGCACTCCAATGGATAATGGGAAACACAGATTATGTACAGATAATGGATAATGTTTATACTGGAAAAAACACCCTGGTCAGATGGAAAGTTCTCACTTGTTGACAGCTTAAAATGTTGAGGCATTTCTGTTGATTGACAGCAGCCAATTACTAAGAACAAGACAGATTTTAGAAAAAAACTGATTTTCCACACATGAAGTCTATTAATAAAGACAATCTCAATTTCTATTCCACTTATATACAATTAGCAGGAAATATAGAATATTCCTTCTCTATATAGAGCTAAGACCTACAAAGAGAGAGTTAAGGAGCTGCAGTAAAGCAAAGTGTCACATATGAGAGCCAGTTTGCCTATTATACAGAGAAGCTAAGAACCAAGGGCCTTTCTCCCACCTGCCCTGCAGCTAAAATTACACCGATTTATGCATCCACCCCCAACTCTAAATAGGGAGCAAATGTTGCAAAACAGGGACCTCCTACAAGGTGCATTCCCTCATGACAGCAGTTTCTGGAAAAATTGTTTCTGAGGCAGCAATAGAAGCAGGGCCAATGGCAAAGTTCAGTCTACACTGCCAGCCAGCACTGTTTGTGGTACAGGGTGTGTCAAGTGTTTGGTCATGACAGCAGCAGTGACGTCAATGGGTTAAGTTCTGTAGCATGATTTTGGCCATTATGCTTAGGCAGGTGGCCCAAAATCTGATTCTAGAGCTCTTCTAGAGATTCTGTCAGCTATTCACTATCCTTCCAACAAATTCTTTGTATGTTTAGATCAGCCATCAAATCTGACTGATACATTTAACCTCAATTTTTCTATCAATGAAAGAGAGGTAATACTATATACCTTGAAGGTAGTGGAGAGAATTAAATGAGATAATATATGTTTGTCAACTTTTTAAAAGAAAAAAAAGTGATTCAGCCAGCAAAATTGAGTTTATTAGGGAATAACAGAAGAACTGCAATTTGGGACAAGCAAACTATGGTGAACTGTGGGCAAGTCTGGGCAACAAAGGAGGAGAGCATCTTTTTATAGAGAAAAGGAGGAAGTTGGGAGGGGTTGTTTTGAACAAAAGTTCATTGGGGGAAAATGAGAGTTCAAAGTGGAGACGACTTCTCATTGGCTGCAGGTGATTGAAGAGGTGGTGGCTTCTCATTGGCTGCAGGCAAAGGCAGCGTGCTTGATCCAGAGGAAATCTTCCTTCTTCCTGCTGGACTATGCAAGTTGTGACGAGTGGTGCGTGCATAAGAGCCCACCCTCTGTGATTTCCTGACTCGCATTTTGACTTAGGTTTCCTTGACACATTTTCACATGTTAAAGCCCTTTGTAAACAATAAGCCACATATTGTTATAATTCACTAAAATTTAACTCTCTGTCAGGTGCTATCTAAGGAATTTTATTTCATGGGTAAGAAAAACAATAGCTAACATTAATGATGACATTTTCTTAGCCAAGCACTGTGCTAACCATGTTACATATTTTATCCTATTTAATTGTCAGGATGACTTTAAAAGGCAGATTTTATTATCCCATATACAAAGTAAGTAGAGTAATAGTAACAATAATCATGACAACATATCATATGATGGAAATATATACTAGAGTTAACAGAAAAAATACTGTAAATTAATGATTTTTGGTGACAGAAATATTACTATAATTTAAGAGAGATAATACACTAGCCAAACCATGAGAGCTACAGTTGCCAACTCTTGAAATTCTAGTGTCCCTAATTTGGCAACTTACTTGAGGAATTAATTTAAAATACCATTTTCCTCTTAACTTATGCTTAAGACACTTTTCCTTGAGCTTTGATTATACTTTGGAATCAAAATGTTTTCAGTAGCGGCACAGCTCATTTATAACTGAATCTCACGTTTTATGGGCTGTATCTCTGGAATATACTCGGTTGAAGGTTCACTTTTGGCATTACCGTAGCATCTTTTTGTGTATTATTATTGACATTCCTG
>NW_024425119.1:12116910-12168753 GCF_017311325.1 Ursus maritimus | reverse complement strand
TTTCTCCTCAGTTACCTGATAAGGTCCTTGAGGGAAGGAATCATGTATTTTTGTCTCTGAAAGACCCAAGACCTTATTGCCGTATACGAAGTAGTTGTCCGCAGATGCTTGCTGCTTCCTGTGTAGCACTGAGGAATGCTCAGATCTCGATGAGTTCTACAACACACAACAGGTGCCCTCTTGGGCCTTGGCTTAGGATCCCTAACATGTGAAGGCTTCAGTGCTCCGCAACTCCATTCCATTTCCTCTAAGCAAAGTCCTGATTTAAATTTACTTCTCAGCAGAGCAAGAGACATTCTGTTCATATCTCTCCAAAGAAATGAACTCATTCCTGTCTCTAAAGTAAACTTACGTCACCCATGTTTGAAGATATGGGCTCTTCTTATGCAAGTAGTGAATGAGGCTTTATCTGTAAATCACTTGACTGCAGCCTTTTGAAAATTTGGCAAAGGCAGTTTTATATGGAACTACAGATAAAAGTGATACCAAAGGTCAACAAAACCAAGGATTAAACTTTGTTCCTTTCCCCTAGCAACTACATAATAATACACACACAATATATCCCGTCATCACCAAGTCAAAACTTGATTGATCTAGGGTAATTAAATCATATATTCAGCAAGTCCACTCCTTGGTTCTCTGACCCTTGGTCTGAAGTTCAGAGAGATAACATATCTGAATCCCAATGTGACCAATAAACACAAAGATCTCTATCATAGGGCCGACTGAGAGAACAGGTTTCCACATTCCAAGTCCATCAAACATGTGCCTTTGTCGCAGAAGATATTCAAGCAATAAAAATTCAAACTTTTCCCACTACCCCTAAAGCACACAGCTGTGAAAACATCCTCCTTTATGGAACATATCAGTTGATAATATTCCGAAAAAAAATTATGTGATCATTTGTTACTCTTTTCTCATTCTGTGCTTCAGCTTCCCCAGAAACAGGAAGGCGCCCCGTAGGGCACTAGGGAGAAATGGGCAATCAGGGGAAGAAACTCTTTGGTGTGCCCAAACCAAAGCAAGAGGAACTGGGATGATGAAATAGAAGCCAGCAGAAGCAATGTACCTCCCAAAGTGACACAACATGCTACCAAGGTGATACACTAACTGAGATACCCAAAGACATGAACATCTTTTGAACAGAAATGCATCTGATTTTATTTTGAAATTAATGTAAGTTAGATGGGTAAAAGGTTTTAGAATTAGACCCGAGTTTAAATGCTGGCTCTACCTTTAACAGCTGTGTGACAGGAAAGGTCTTTAAACCTCTCTGAGCCTTATCTGCCAAAAGGAAAATGCCTACCCTAAGAGGTTAGACAGGGATTAAAGGAGATAGTATGTTGACACCTCCAGGCAAAAAAAAAAAAAAAAAAAAAAAGGAGAGAGAGACAGATAGAAGGGAAGAAAAACGTTGTTATTATTAGCAGAAAGGCAGGACTGTGTCTACCAAGATCACCGCTTATATGCAACTTCTAATAAATAGTAATAAAATGACAAGTATATTCTATAAACACTCCAGAACTTTCCTGCCCGCCACCTATAAGCATATGTGTAAAGTTTTCTATCTTGCCTGTGTTCGCAAATGTCATTTTTACTAAAAAGATGAGTTGTACTTTGGAAGAAAGCAAAGACTAAAAGTAGGTCAAACATACGTTTGTTTTCATGTTAATTACAGCAGAAGCTAATAGATGAACATGTAAAGGTAAAATATTCCCAGAATTATTTTTAGGGAGCTCTTCATTAAAAGAATAAATTAAACTGCAAATGAAAGTTATACGAAATCTTTGGGTTTAAGTAAAAGAACCACAATCAACTAATCAAAGCTGTGCGATAAAGGAGCAAATTGCCTTGTATGACAGTGAGCTGTCTGGGATCAGATATTAAACAAGTCAAGGCTAGAAGTCTACTTTGATGAAATATTCTATAAAATACAGCTCAGGGACTTTGCAACTAGAACGACAGAACAGGGGCGCCTGGGTGGCTCAGTTGGTTAAGCATCTGCCTTCAGCTCAGGTCATGATCTCAGGGTCCTGGGATCGAGTCCCATGTCAGGCTCCTGGCTCAGGAGGGAGTCTGCTTCTCCCTTCCCCTGCTCTTGTGCTCTCTTTCTCTCTCTCTCTCCCTCCCTCTCAAGTAAATAAGTAAAATCTTTTTAAAAAAATAAAATAAAAACAAAAATTCCTTCCAATTTTAAGATTCTATAATCTTTGAACGCTATAATGTACAACCAACTCTCTAGTGTCCACGGTAGGATAAAGTTCATCTCTAACATGGTCCCTAATAAGACAAAGGTCTCCAAATTCAGGTACGAGACACATCTGCCACTCAATTCAAATATGAGAGAAGTTAAATTAATAGATCTTGTGACCTCCCTGCCCCCAAAACATGTCCTGTTTTCCTCTCTTTTGACTGTATTTTCCCCTAGATGCCTTGCTTATCATCTAGTCAATCTAATTCCATAAATATTTACTGACTTCTGGAAATATATCTCAAACTAACAAACTGCGACTCAGAAGATCTATATACCAAGAATTTTTACTACAGCATTATTTTAGTATAAAAAAGGTCCTCCAGAGGAAGAATTAAACTGTAACATGAAATGTTATGCAGATAATAAATGGTGTTTCCAAATAATATTCAATGACATGGGAAATACAATTTTAAGTGAAATTGTGATATACAATGACAACTATCATATGCATGTTTATACCAGAAGGAAATACATAGCAAAATGTTAACAAAGCTATATCTAAGTGGTGGAATTTTTAGTTTTCTTTTTTGTAACTGTATTCCAAATTATCTAAAATAATATTTTCATTTTTTGACTGTAAAAAATACTATTTTAAAAAATAAATATTTAAAAAAATATTTATTTAAAATAATTTTTTTAAGTTACATTACAGTTTTCTTGGATCTGTAATTCTGAAAGCAACAACAATTCCTTTAAAGGAGGAAGCCTGGTATAAAAAAATAAGTTTGCATCTGACCTTATGTTTGAGACCGTTGCTATGCACCGTGCGGTCTTTAAATTAATCAGTAAACAAGGAACAGCTGGGACAACATCAGTTTTATTGAGGATGTGGAACAACAGGAACTCCCATACATAGCTAGAAAGGATATAAATCAGCATAATCACTTTGAGGAATAATTTGACGGTATCTAGTAAGGCTGAAAATATCTGTCCCCTACTCAACAGCAATTTATTCCTAGTTACATACCCTAAGGAAAACTTTCATACATGTGCACAAGGAGACATGTACAAGCATGCCCCCTAAGAAACTGTTTAAGAGTGAGAAAAATCTGAAATAACTCAAACATTACCAGGGCAGTGGATAAATAAATTGTGAAATAGTCATTCAATGGAATATAAGACAGCAGTGAAAATAAGGTATATATCAACATGGATAAATCTCAAAAGTATACACCAAAAAAAAAAAAAAGGAAGAAGAAGAGTTATAGAAGTATATCTAAAGGATACATACAATAGGACTCCATTTATATAAAGTAAAAACACTTAAAAAATATTAAACACTGTTTAGAGTTATGTAAAGATGTAGTAGAAGGCAAAGTGATGAAAAAAATGCCCAGGCACGATGAACACCAGTCAGATCATTTATTCCCTGTAGAGCAGAAGGGAGAGGGGATATTAGGGAAGGTCATAAAAGGTAGTGAGGGGGCTTTAAGTTACTTGAAATGTTTTTCTTCTGGGGGCAAAAAAAAAAAAATCTGAAGAAAATATGGCAAAATATTAAAGTCTGGCAAAATATTAAAGTCTGACAAAGTTGGTAAATGAAGACTCAGGTGTTTGATATTTTTGCTATATGCTGCTATATTCCAAATGAAAAAAAAAATTTAGGTAGTGGCAGGCAATCTCTATTGAGAACAAGGCTCTCTATCCACAGCAGGAATTCTTAAACTCTTTGAGGTCTGAGAGCCCTTTGCAAACCTGATGGAAGCTATGGTTCTGCTTCCGACAGAGGTTTATGATACTGCCACAAATCCATCGTTGGCCACCTTAGCAGCCTTTCAGGAAAACATATACTTTTTTTTTTTTTTTAAGATTTTATTTGTATATTTGACAGAGAGAGTGCCAGAGAGCACAAGTGGAGGAAAAAGCAGAAGGGGCAGGAGAAAGCAGGTCCCTGCTGAGCAGGGAGCCCAATTCGGGGCTCAATCCCAGGACCCTGGGACCATGACCTGAGCCGAAGGCAGACGTTTAACCAACTGAAGCACCCAGGCGCCCCGAAAACATACACTCTTTAGCCACGTGGTGCCAAGGTAATTTCTACTCATGCTGAGTTAGCAAAACTAGACAATTCTAGACAATTAGGGAGGGAGTGACGCACTGGCTGGCTGCTCAGAAAGATAGCCTGTGACAAAAACAAGACTTCCACTGAAGAAAGACAAGCAGAGTGTTTGACAGCTAGTGAGAAGCCTAAAAACCCAGTGATATGCATACAACTGAATGTTTTCAAAACTAACTTAAAAGGTTTGAGAAGCATTAAAAGGAATGTTCTTATACTCAATTAATTGAGCTTTGGTGCAAAACCAAAGTTTTAAGTTAAACAGTGACTGATAATGATAGAGGAGTGAGATTTTTGTTCATATTTCTCAAAACTTTTCTCTGTTTGCACTTCTTGCTTAATAACATTTAATTTGGTTAATTTGTATACTAATATTTGGCTAAGGTTTATGCTTAACTTTTCCCCAAAAGCCCTGTATTATTTTCGGGAAGTCCAGATGAATGGAAAAATATGTCACTTTCAGTTACTGATTCAGTGAACTAAAGCTAAGGAAAATGGCTATTGACACCACAAAACCTATAATGAAAGCAACAGCTGACAGTACCTAAATTGCCGGCTAAGTACCTAGAATTCTGGACACAGAAATCTTTTGAAGGTGAGGCTTAAAAACTGAAGCCTATGAAGGGACAGTAAATACTATAATTTGACATGCATGTGGAAGTCTTTACCCGATTTAATTATCCCAGACGAGTTTTCCCCCTGGAAATTCTAGATCTGTAATACATAAAACTGTCCCAGAAATACCAACGTTGTGAGCTTAACAATGCCACGTGAAATCTCCAATTTCTTTGTTATCACCTTTCATCACCTCCATGTCTTCCATCTTTATATCCCAGTCCAAATCTTGTCCCTCTGTCCCGTGATCTCCCCCTACTTGATCTCCTACACTTGCCTCTCCTCCTGGGGACACATTTGCTGCCTCTCAGAAAAAGAGGAGCCACCTGCAGAACTGGGATCTGCAGGAACAATGGACTAGTTAAAGAAGACATTGCCAGCTCACTCTTTTCTCTCCTGGTAATGTCCTTCCCTGCCATCCATCTTTCTAATAGTGTGTTGTTGTTGTTTTTAAGAAATCTATTCTGAATGAAGCCTATACTATAAATGCACAACTTCCTAAGACTTTCTAAGAACTCCATGCAAAACAAACAATAACAAAGAAAATCCTGCTGCTTATTAAAACTGTAAAGCACATACTGGTTTTCGTTCTGCCCGGGGGGTAGGGAGGGGATTTGGAAAATAAGGGCCTGTCTGGCTGTCACAGAGACTGGGGGCGCTACTGGTACTTAGTGGAAAAGGATGCTAATCATCCTCCAATACACAGGGCAGTCCAACACAATGAAGACTGGTCCACCCAAAATGCCAGTATTCACCCAACCCACTCTCCCACTACTTTATGAAACACTGGACCATAAACATTCACTGGGCAGATAACTCCAGCTAATTTCAATAAATATTTAGCTAATTTTAACATTTCCTTTTAGGAATATGTAAAATTGGCCATCGGATTGTCCAAATTCCCAATGCTGCACAGAATTCTGGGAAGGGCTAGGTTGGTGGTGGCATACGCTGCAGTCTGCTGTATTACCTCCCAGTGCTTGGAAATCCTAATTAAAATAACTATGTTTTGAGTTTGATATCATTATGTTTTAGGGACTTCTTCACTTATACTCGATGTAGCACTTTGATGAGCCAAAACAGCTACAGGGGCCATTTTTCCCTGAAAATGAGTCAAGGCAGTTACACAACCCTCCACAGGGATCAGTGCACAACAGCCTCGGAGGCAGTGAGGGAGGTGACCGGTAAACATCTCTCCCCTTCATCAGTTCATGTTCCAGCTCAGATTCCTCTTGACAAAACAAACATGGCTTTTATATCATAGTAATTCTTTTGTAGCAAGCAACTCATTCTCACATTCCTTCTCTAGCTTATTTCCCCCCATAATTCTTTACCCTTTGCCTGCAGTCCCTCCTCCCCGCCATGTTGTACTATTTGTATGGAAAAAAAAATTTAAGAGTTGCTTCTTGCCAAGTGTGACATCAACTCATTCTTATTTAGTGATGTCCAGCGAGAACTTGCTCTCCCAAAACGTTTGCTCATTTTGAAGCAACAAGATTACTAACTGCAGTTTGTTTTTCCTGTCACTTGTTTTTGATGCATTAGTATATCTTCTGACACAAGCAACACTGCACCTCATTTCTACCACCCAAGGCACTATACATGTATACAAAGATCTTTTCAAATACTTTCAGGAAAGCCATGTACTGCTTCTGTTGTGGGAAAGGGAAAAGATAACATAATGAGAGAAATTAATAATTTTAACCTCCCTGAAAAAGATAACTCTGGTTTCAGGAACAAGAAGGAGGTATTAATTTTATAGAAAATGCAAGCCCAAAATTCAAGACTAGGTGAAGAACTTCTGTTACTTAGGAAGGAAAAAAAAGGAAGAGAAATGAGTGACTCTTAAAATCGTATGACAGATATACTATACTGCTTCATGTCTAACATCGCTTTGGTAAAGCGCTACTTGATGAATAATTTTGGAAAGCCAACAATTTTATTCCACACATAAAATAAGCTAAAATTCCGATTTTCAGTTAGCTTACTGGAAAAATTGGTGCTGGTATTCTTAATGTGTATCCAACTATGATGGAACTACTGAACGACGTCAGGTACTAATCCTCCCTCATGGAGTCGTCTTTAAAACCCTTTCCGTTCCATTCCCGGGTTAATTAATAGGCACAAATGGAAACAATATTATTCCCTATTCACCTTTTTTCAGGGAACATTAGCAGCAAACTTACCTTAATTATCAGAATGTAGAAGTTAGTTCCCAGCATGGGCTGGTCCTAGGCATGGGTAATTCTAATTCCAGTGTTTGCTGACCAGAATGGCACTGAGAAACCTAATCACTTAAAAGGTTGTGTGATGATTCTAACATTTTCTTGGTTCATTTTCTAGGATGTCATGATATCTGGGGGTTTCCGGTGCTACCCTAGAGAAGTCGGTTTAGATCCGAAACACCCAGATTATACTTTCAAAGGGGTCACTCATGGCTCAGAAGTCTTTAGGTAGCTCTGTTTGGGGGGTTCCAAAGTCCTCAGAGATACAAGGTATCAAATAAACTAGGAGAGGAACAAGAAAGCATATACCTTCTTTGGGAACTACAACTATTTAACAAAAAGAAGTGCAGAAAAATCTATAGACGAAAATAGGAAAATCATGTTTGTGCTTCTGGGGTGTGTACACGTGCATGCATGTGTCTGTGTGTGTGTGTGTGTGTGTTAAATCAGCCTGAAAAAGACAAAGGAAAAGGCCTTGAAAGTTGTAATTATAGAAAATTGCTCAGGTGACTTCATCCCACCCACATGCTTTTGATTTTCATAAAGTATGACGAGCACTTTTTAAGTTAGTGTTCCGGAAAGGCCGCAGCTGTTCAGCACAGATTTCACATGCTCACTTCAGAACATTATTTTATCAACATAAAGGTTAATGGCTTCTAAATGAGGGTAGCAATTTCCAACATGAGTACCATACATTCCTATTAGCAATCACTGTGTTCAAAGATACAGACCCAGAAGGATGAACTGGTCCTTGGCATGTTCAGTAAAATACTACTATGGAGGTCCATGATCGCCTCAACTCCCACCCAAGATTGTTAGCTTGCCTTTTATAAAACATTACCTCTGTGTTTGAGCACATCAGCATAGAGGCATTTGCCAGGACTGTGATACTGCGTTCGATGGACCCACAGCAAATCAAGTCAGGAGAACAGAGCAAACTTTGATAAACACTTGCCCCTTCTACTTTGTCCCACACTCCCCACCTCACTCCATCCCCAGCACCACCTCAAGAGTTCTCCTCCATGACAGGAACAGCACTATAATGGTGCTAGGCCAGGGAATGTTCAGTGTGCAACACCAAAATGACTCTGACTACCAGCTACAGTTGTACAGGGTCAATTTAAAAAATTAATGTCCTGTCAAAACGAATAAAGCTAATTTAAAATGGAATCAGAGCGCCTGGCTGGCTCAATCCTTAGAGCATGTGACTCTGGATCTCAGAGTCATGAGTTCAAGCCCCACGTTGGGCAAAGAACTTGTATTAAAAAATAGTAAAATAAAATAATATGGAATCAGAAGGCCAGAAGGGGGATCTATCACACCCTCCCATTGTCAACTGCAGGTCCCAACAGGAAGAGACACACCCTGCAATCCCAACAGGAAGAAAACTACTTTACTACCCCAGCAGGAGGAAGAAAGATTTTTCTCCTTGCCCGCAATAGCCCACCCAGTGAGAGACAATCATAACTCAGCCAATGAAAAGCTGCTACACTTCACTTTTTGTTTCTAACAGCTCTCCCCACTCCCTTCCTTTTCCATGATAAAAGAGCAGTCCCGTCCTTTGTTTTCATGGCCTGCCTAGGGTTTTGCCATAAGCTTGCTAGTCCCAAACTGCAATTCGTTAATATTCTTGAATAAAACCATTTTTGCTGGTAAAATAACTGACAGTTTTATTTTTTTTTATTTTTTTGTGTCCCTGATTTTATTTTTATTTATTTTCACTTTTTATAGTAATTATTTATTATGCTATGTTAGTCACCATACAGTACATCCCGAGTTTTTGATGTAAAGTTCCATGATTCATTACTTGCGTATAACACCCAGTGCACCATGCAATACGTGCCCTCCTTAATACCCATCATCAGCCTATCCCAGTCCCCCACCCCTCTCCCCTCTAAAGCCCTCAGTTTGTTTCCCAGAGTCCATAGTCTCTCATGGTTCATTCCCCCTACTTTTTACCCCCCCCTCCTTCTTCCCTTTCTTCTCCTACCGATCTTCCTGCTTCTTATGTTCCATAAATGAGTGAAACCATATGATAATTGTCTTTCTCTGCTTGACTTATTTCACTTAGCATAATCTCCTCCAGTACAGTCCATGTTGCTGCAAATGTTGGGTAATCGTTCGTTCTGATGGCTGAGTCATATTCCATTGTATATATGGACCACATCTTCTTAATCCAGGCATCTGTTGAAGGGCATCTCGGCTCCTTCCACAATTTGGCTATTGTGGACAATGCAATTGCACTACTGGGTATTTACCCCAAAGATACAGATGTAGTGAAGAGAAGGGCCATATGCACCCCGATGTTCATAGCAGCACTGACAGTTTTATTTTGAAGGTTAACACTCCCTTCCCAATTCTGCCATTTTGCTGCTCCTCCCAGCAAGCCGCCCTAAAGCTCTTTTCCCTTTCCTTTATTTCCTGCACTCAGTCTGTCAAGTCCTGTCACTTCTTCCTTGAAAATGTGTCAAATTTGTTTTTCCTTCCACTGTCCCAAAACCAATCCAGACTTTCATCAGCTCATCACTAGAAAATTACAGCAGCCTCCTAACTAACTGGTGTGCCCATCTCTGGCTACCGTCATACCAATCATCAAAAAAACTCCCACACCTTTCAACAGTCAATACCCTGCTCCCTACTGGAACAAACATAAAACGACAATTGCTTCTTACAGCATCACCTCCAGATTCCTTTCCTGGGCTTTTAAGAGCATCTATGATCTGGCCACAATTTAGTTTTCTGAAATTACTTCTTACTCCTCTTCAAGGTGTCTCTTTGGCCAAGCAGCTTCTCGCTGTCTCCACCCCACCTCCCCTAGTGCAGTATGCTCAGGCCCGCTCTTCTCCTACCAACTGCCTCCCTGGAATTCCTTCCTCCACCCCTCCTGACCCAAGCCAACACATCCCACCAAACTCCTCGCTGTTCCTTAGGCTCAGCTCAATTAATAATTCCTCTACGTGGTTGTTTTCTAGGACTATGGCCCACCTCTTTGGTCACATCCAACTGCATCTCACTTATTTAATAATTTCAACTCCCTGGACAGTCAAGAAACAGAGAAAACAAACGGCCTACAGGTCATCCAAATAGTTATTATAAATTCCATGCATTAATGCCTATGTATTTTAGTAACAAGAAGCCCTTCAGACTGCCCCCAAAGGCCTACTGATTTTTCTTTTGGTTTCCAAGGTGACAGGATCAAATTAGGAAGTGGCTGCTACTTTCCATCAGAAAAGAAACAACAGAAAAAAACTATAAAAAGTAAACATACACACCTGATCTGTTCAAAATTATAAACAAAATAGAGGCCAGCAGCCAAAGCCTCTGTTCCAATTGATATATTAGCAAGTATTGTTTTAGAGATAAAGTAGCTCTGATGTTAAAAAATACTGAGAGAAATGGGGTGCATGGGTGGTTCAGTCGGTTAAGCATCCAACTCTTTATTTTGGCTCAGGTCATGATCTGAGTTTGCTCTGTTCTCCTGACTTGATTTGCTGTGGGTCCATCGAATGCAGTATTATAGTCCTGGCAAATGCCTCTATGCTGATGTGCTCGGGGTTGTGAGATGGAGCCCCAGGTTGGGCTCTGCACTGGGTGTGGATTAAGATTCTCCCTCTCTCTCTCTGCCTCTCCCCCTTCTTCAAAAACGAAAGTACTGAGAGAAATGTACAAAATTAAAATGATAGTGGTCAAAGTCCAATGATCATAATTGTTAAAGTTAGAAGGAATTTTTGCACAATTATAGCAATCATTTGTTGAGCCCTCGATATGTACAAAATACATGCTACACGTAAGCCATGCTGCTCACATAAACTAATCCTCCCCCATTAACTCCCTGAGGTGGGTATTAGTATCCTTATCTTAGAAATGAAGAAAACAGGCCTCAGAGAGGTTAAGTGACTTGCACAAGATCATATGGCCAATGTGCGACATTTTCTATCCCTGAACTAACTCCAAAGCCTGTGCTGTTTTCCCATTATGCCACGCTGCTCCTCCGTACTCCTGTGAATTGCAAGAACTGATTCTAAGTTATAAAAGAGGATCCTTCTGCTTAAGTGTATGTAGTAATGGAGAATTCATTACTTTGCCAGACAGCACAGTGGTTATGAGCACAGACTTTTGAGACCAGTCAGACCTAGGTTAAGGACAGCTATTTGCCTAGGGACTAAAAAGTACCCCTCTGAAAAGCCGGCTGCTGGGATTACATATGAAATACTGCATGAAAAGTGCTTAGTTCATTGCCTGATGTATTATAACTGCTCAATAAATATCACCACCATAATGATTATTTATAGACAGTTCTTTACTCTTTACATCAAACCAAAACTACCTCCCAATAACTTCTCCCCATTGGTCTCAGTTCTGATCACTGGGACTTCCCACAAGCAGATCTAATTCTATGGCCATTCAGCAGCCATGTAATGTCAGAAGACAGATGTGTTCTCCTAAGTCATTTCTTCTCCAACCTAAAAATTCTTATCTGCTTCAAGACCTCTTTAAGTGACAAGGTTTCCAGACAACAACCTTCTGGTCACTCTGTTTAGGATATACCAAATTTATAAATATCTCCTTAAACATGACACCCAGAGCACTCTTGCAGGCATAGAGTGACCCCACCTTCACTGAATTACAACTGAGCTAGTTTTCCTACATTTTGTTCTTATGCAACTGATTGTTTTTAATCTAAACACAGGACTTGACATTTATTCCTTTTAAATGCCATTGTGGTTTCAGCCCATCTTCAAGTCTGTTGAGATAATTTGAATCTTGGATCGGTCATTCATGCTTTCTAACATTTTATCTGCATATTTAATTAATATGCCTCTATCTCTTTATGTAAGGTCAATAAACAATTTTTTAAATGAATATCGAGTATGTGCAAGATTCCTTGGTAGGAGCTAAGTCAATTGATATGATACTGAATAAGACAGAGATCAAGGTCAGAACCCTGTAGCCTCTTACTTGTGATACTTCAAGGGCAAATCTTGAAAATTTTGGAGTTTGCAAAAGACAAGGCTGATGGAGACACAATAGCAGCCTATAAATATTTTAAAAGGGAGCAAACTCAAAAGGCACAAAGTTGGAACCAATGGATGGAAATGTTACAGTTTTATAATGTTACACATTTTAGTTATCCCCCCATCCCTCCCTTTAAAAAAAGTTATTTACTTTAGAGAGAGAGAGAGGGAGAGAGAGAATGAGTGGGAAGGGCAGAGGGAGAGGGAGAGAGACCATTAAGCTGACTCTGTGCTGACGGTGGAGCCTGACACGGGATCTCCTGACCTGAGCCAAAACCAAGAGTCGGAAGCTTAACCAACTGTGCCACCCAGGTGCCCCCTCCCCTTTTTAATGCAAATCCAGTTGAGCCTTGAACAACATGGGCTTGAATTATGTGGGTCTACTTATAAGCAAATTTTTTTCGATATAGTACATACGGTACTGTAAATGTGTTTTCCCTTCCTTATGATTTGAATAACATTTTCTTTTCTCTAGCTTACTTTATTGTAAAGATACAATATATAATACATACACAAAATAGGTGTTAATTGACTGTTTATGTTCTTAGTAAGGCTTCTGGGCAACAGTGGGTTATTAGTAAATTTTGGGGAAGTTTAAAGTTATATGAAGATTTTTGACTGTGCAGGGGGCTAGCACCCCTATCCCCTGTCTTGCTCAAGGGTCAACTGTACTTCTTTCTGTGTCTAAGCTTCTGGCACCTCTTTGTTTTTCCACAATTTATTAAAGACGACAGTCCGGTAATTTCATCTACAAGTTCGCTACAAGTTCTTTCAGTTCCCTGGTGGGAGGGACGGGGACAGGGTGACAGGACACAGTGGGGGTGAGGAGACGAGCACCAGAAAACAATCCATTTTGAACAGCTAGTTGCACTTGCAATGTCTGCCATCTGGGATGTTAGCTGCTCCTTTGTTCTATCACTTCCAGTTAATTATCTTCCTTCTTGACATAAAATATGGAAGCAGAAGAGGTGTTAAATAGTTCTGCTCTGTCATACATGACCTCATCTGGCACAAGAAGCTGGCTACATCTACTTACTGCTGCGTTACTCTGAACATAACTTTTTATATTTCTGGTTATCCTTCGTGTCCCTCACCTCAGAAACCTTTGTTTATCCTAGTTCTTATATATCCTGACGCTACTCATACGAGTCCCTACCACTCTTCTGTACCTATCTTTGGTTTTACATTTGCTTTATTCTACACTTAGGATACACACTTTAAAAACAAGAGCATTTGGAATGTTCTCTGCCCAGCCACAGTGAAGATTTCAAATATCTTACCTTCCTCTTCCTCACTACCATGATTTGTGTAAAGATGGACCACATTAATTTAGAGAAAGTTAAAAAGATGATGAAGGAGATGGGTTTACATCCCAGTGGGACGAACTATTAGAAAGTATGCTCTATAAGAGCAAAGATTTTATATTTTCTATAGATTGCCTGACTAGAGAAATGCTTACAGCTCACAGTAGCCAGTCAATATTTGTTGAGCAAATGAACAATCAAAATCAAAGGATGGTAAGATTTTAGCAGGTCACAATGGAGGAGACAGATTTCAGACAGAACAGCACGAGCAAAGACTTGGAGGTTGTAAAGCAAAGGAAGCAGCCCATCGTGGCCCAGACCTCAAGACACATGCAGGCAGTGGGAGATGAGGATATGCGACTTCTTGAGATCTTCAGGTCAAACGGAGGAGCAAATCAGGCAGGCAGTATGGAGCACCCAAACATTCCGAGCAGGAATCGCGTAATTTGACGTAGGCGTAAGAAAGATTCTGGTAGAGGTATGCAAAATTGATTAAAAGGAATTATAAATGTTCATTAAAATGTATTTATTCATACAGGCTTAGGAAAAAACTGGCTAGAGATACTTAATATCTCTGTACACACTTTCTATTTGAACCCATAACATCTGCCTTAACAACCTGTGTCCTGTCCCAATGCTGCAAGGAGTTAAGACTCAGTGGGTCTTACTAAAGCAAAAGCAGAGATAAAACAAAGCAAAATGAAGAGGTCACAGAACTGTAGCTTCTTGTCAGAATTTACTTCAAGCTGGAGGAAGACTGGCTTCACCTTGCTAAAAGAATGGCTTAGTTGTTTAACCAAAGGGAGTTATGCTCATAGCTGGGAACATTTTTTTTCATTTCCATCTACACTTTTAATGTGTGGGGCCACCTTGATATTCTGTTTCAATCTCTTCCAGTATATTGGCAGGAAATGGAAAGAACAGCAGAAAGATAAAGCCTATCTGGCCGCAGTGTTAATATTAGCCTTCCTCTGGTACTCAGACCAGACTTCCAAATGACTCTTGCCTTTTTTTATATGTACTCCGTATGAATCTGGTTTCCTTTCCATAATTTTTCATGCTTTGTCCTATTTTTCCTCACTGCATTATTATGGAACATCGCCTGATACAATGGTTTTACGAATATGCTTATCTACTATTGCTCAAAGTAAACAATGGATGCCATGATGAAACTTACTTTATCTTCTTTATTGACATACATATTTCTTTTGCTTTTAGACATTAACTGTTCCTGGCTAGCAGTTCCTCCTTGGCGATTTCATACAATCTAAATTAGCAGCAGCCATGAGACTGCTATCCTATCTAGGTTTGGGACAGGTCTTAAAATAGAATTTTTACTCTCTTCAATGGTGTGATTTTTAATCTCTCCGGTGGCTGCCCCTATATGTTCTGGAACTGTGGTCCACAACGTGGTTTAAAGTGTCAGAAAAGAGGGGCGCCTGGGTGGCTCAGTCGTTAAGTGTCTGCCTTTGGCCCAGGGCGTGATCCTAGGGTCCTGGGATCAAGCCCCACATCGGGCTCCCTGCTCCACTGGGAGCCTGCTTCTTCCTCTCCCACTCCCCCTGCTTGTGTTCCCTCTCTCGCTGGCTGTGTCTCTGTCAAACAAATAAATAAAATCTTAAAAAAAAAAAAAAAAGTCTCAGAAAAGACACTTCAACATTTTAAATGGTAGTAATAATAAACATACATAGTGGTAATACACATGATACCACAACAGATACTATATCAATGATATATATAATAAAACAGTGCTGATTAAAAGATACCTAAAGGAGTCTCAATAAATCTTACAATATTGAACATTACCTCTCAGTAATTACATAAAGACGGCAATCTCTTCATCCTCCAAAATACTAAATAAAAATTAGGAAATTAAAAAAAAATTCTTAACACAATGGCAAGAGTTGATTATGATGTGGCATGAGCTCTCCTTTGGCTCTCTGATCTGTTAAACATTTTTTAATGACTCACTCATTGTATGTTAATCATGAGGGTCCAAAAAAAAAAAGCCTCAACAAGCTAGAAACACAGCCTACATCTGATATTGCACTATGGGTGATTATAAAGTCTTCCAGTGGAGGTCCAAAAAAACTATCTGGAGAAATACAGAGTGAAAGAGGTATGGTTTAACATTAGCATGTGTGAAAAAGACTTTAGGTTTTTTTTTTTTCTTTTTTTAGATTTTATTTAAATTCAAGTTAGTTAACATATAATGTAGTATTAGTTTCAGGGATAGAATTTACTGATTCATCAGTTGTATATAACAGCCAGGGCTCATTACATCAAGCGCCCTCCTTAATGCCCATCACCCAATTGTCCCATCCCCCTGCCTACCTCCCCTCCATCAACCCTCAGTTTGTTTCCTATAGTTAAGAGTCTCTTATGGTTTGCCTCCCTTTCTGTTTTTATCTTATTTTATTTTTCCTTCCCTTCTCCTATAGCAGCAATGTCCAACAGCCAAAATATGGAAAGAGCCTAGATGTCCATCGACTGATAAGTGGGTAAAGAAGATGCGGTGTATATGTGGGACATAGATACAGCTATAGATACTGGAATATTACTAAGCCATCAAAAAAATGAACTCTTGCCATTTGGAATGACGTGGATGGAACTAGAGTATATTATGCTAAGTGAAGTCAGTCAGAGAAAGACAAATACCATATGATTTCACTCATATGTGGAATTCAAGAAACAAGACTTTAAGGTTTTAGATAATTCAGTATGACTCAACTGCCTGTGGCTACCAAAAAAAAGGGGATTTCAAACTTGAGCTGCATTCAAAGAAACAGAGAATGCTGAGCAAGGCTGAAGACGTAGTTCACACCTGGAATACTCTGTTCAGTGCTGGGGCCACACTCTAAAAGGGCCAAAATGGAGTACATTTAAGTTTTAGATCTGAGGGCTAGGTGACACTAAATCATGTTACAAAAGAAACTGTAACTCTTACCCTAGGGACTGTTCCACAACTTTTAAATGAGTACATATTACTTTCATGATCAGAATAAAAGACACTTTCATTCTGAAGAAAATACATTTAAATGATTCCCAGTGTTAAAGAGGATATTATAAAACTGTTATGTTCAGACACTGCTGGTTTTACTACAAATCTGTTTATTAAACCTTTTGGAAAACAATCCTGCCATACATTGTTACAGCCACAGAACCGCTGTTATGGTGGCTTTATAGACAAACTACGGTAGATTCGTAAGACAGAATACTGATCAACAATAAAAAGAAACAAATTACTGACACACCCATGTAATTGTATCTCAAATGCATTATGCTAAGTGAAAGAAGCCAGACTCAGAAGGCTACATACGTTATGATTTCATTTACATGACATTCTGGAAAAGGCAAAACTATACGGACAGAAAATGGATCAATGATAGAGACTGAGATGAGGAGGGGAACTAACTTGTATACAAAGGGACACAGGAAGAGTTTCTGGGAACAACGAACCATTTTATATCTTGACTGCTAGGATTCTTGCAACACCATACAGATTCATCGACACTCAAAGAACTATACATTAAAATGGGTAAATTTTATTACATTTAAATTATATCTTAATATTTAAAAAAAAAGAAAAAGGGAAAAAAGACAGCATCTTGAAAGTAGCCAGAGAAGAGAACTACACACATAAAAGAAAAAAATTATCTTTTAAAATTAAGGAGAAATAAGGGTTTTCAGACCAAGAAAACAAAGAATTCACTACCAACAGATACATACTATAAGAAATGCTAAGGGAAGTTCTTCAGGCAAAAGGAATATGATATCAAATAGAAACTTGGATCTATATAAAGAAATGAAGACCTAAAGAAATGGATGAAATAACGCAAATATAAAATACCCTTTTTAAAAATTTTTAATAGTTTTAAATAATTGTCTAAAGCAGGGGTCAACAAAGTATGGCTCAAGGGCCAAAATCTCACCCACTTCCTGTTTTTGTAAGTAAAGTTACATTGGAACACAGTAACACCCATTCTTTTATGTATTGTCTATGGCTGCTTTCACACCATGACTACGACAGAGTTGAGTAGTTGAGACAAAGACCAGATGGCCTACAACACCTAAAATACTTGCTATCAGGCCCTTTACAGAAGAAGTTTGCCGCCCCTGTTCTAAAGCAAAAAATAGCAATGTATTGTGGGTTTATAGCATATGTAAAAGAAAAATGTATAAAAACAATAGCATAAAATATGACAAGGAAATTGGAGTATAAAACCTTCCTGTGATAAAAACTACACTAAATATGAAATGGTGATTAACTAAAGATGCGTATTAGAAATACTAGGGCAACCACAAAAAAAATGTTTTTAAAGATTTAAATAATAAGCCAATAGTGGAGATAAAAATTACTCATAAAGAGATTCAATCAACGCTTAAGAAAACATAAAAAGAGGAGTTAAAGCAATAAAGAACAGATGGAAAAATAAAAAACAGCAAGATGGAAGAGTTTAATCCAACCACATTGAAACTGCATTGAACATAAGAAGACTAAGTATCATTTAAAAGACAGAGATTTTCAACATGAATAAAAAAGCAAGACTCAATTATATGGTGGCTATAAGAAACCCACTTTAAATATAAACATATAGCTAGACTAAAAGCAAATGGATGGGTCGGGTATGACTTCTTGCTATAGCCAAGTAAGGCTATCAACAAATCCTCTCCACAAAAAGCAACTATAAAGCTAGACAAAATTCATAAAGACCATTTTGAGGTTTGAGAAATTAACCAAAGAGATACAATAATCTGAGAAGCATTTATGCCTAAAAACAGATAAACGTGGATAAGATAGTAAGAATCTGTGGCATTTGGAGGCTTCTTCCATCCCTCTTGTCTCAGCTGAAGCAGAAGTTATGCCAGAATAGGGCAGGTTATGAGAATAAGCAGCTTTTCTGTTGCAGGAGGAAGAAGCTCACTTGATTTGGATCAGTGGGTAACACCCATGCCCAACAGTGGGGGATCAGTGGAATAGACTGTCTCGGAGATGGGCAAGCGAGGAGGGCCAAAAGCTCCACTAGCACAAGGCTGTGGTCATGGCTGGCACAACTTTATTCCTGGCTGAGGCTGCTTGCATTTACAGCAAAGACCCAAGAGGATTCAACCAGTCACTCACTCCTGGCTGACACAGAGGCTATGTGGACGCCAAAAGGAGAGGTAAATGGGCCCAGGAAAATGTAAAAGATGGAAGTGACCTGAAAACAGCCTGAACTCTGAATGTGTCACGTACTCACACACAGATCCACTGACAGATGACACAAACCTTACTGGATCTAGGTGGTTGAGTATAACCTCTGTTTAATCACTGGCTGACTAATAAGTCATGTAGACATAGAGACAATGCCTTGAGAAGCAGACTTAAAAATAAAAAGTTTAAAAAATAAGCAGAGACATCAATGGCCACAAATCACAGGGAAGAGAGATTCCACAGGTGTAGTAAACATGTTACTAAAAACAAGAAAACAACGAACAAAAAAGTTACAACAGGATACGTTAATGAGCTTGACTGGTGATTATTGCACAATGAATAGTTATCAAATTACTAAATTGTACATCTTAAATATATGATTTTTAACTGTCAAGTATTTCTCATTAAAAAAAAAAACACACAAAAATCTTGGGGAGATCAGAATCCAGAGCTGATATATTATGCTTTCTAGAATGTCCAGTTCTTAACAAGAAATTACATGATATACAGGGGCGCCTGAGTGGCACTGCGGTTAAGCGTCTGCCTTCGGCTCAGGGCGTGATCCCAGCGTTATGGGATCGAGCCCCATGTCAGGCTCCTCCACTATGAGCCTGCTTCTTCCTCTCCCACTCCCCCTGCTTGTGTTCCCTCTCTCTCGCTGGCTGTCTCTATCTCTGTCGAATAAATAAATAAAATCTTTTAAAAAAAAATTACATGATATACAAAGAAACAGGGAACTGTGACTCATAATCAAGAAAAAAAAGCAACCAACAGAGTACCCCAGGGGTACTGGCTATATTAGACAAAATTTCAAAGCATTTATTATGCATAAGTTCACAGGACCAAAGAAAATCATAATGAAAGAAAAAGAAAAGTAGGCAACAATTAATCTATAAATGGAGATTCTCCACAAAGAGAAAGAAATCCTGGAGTTGAAAAGTACAATAACTAAAATGAAAAATTCACTGGAGCACTTCCACAGCAGTTTTTAGATGGCAGGAGAAAGAATCAGTGAACCTGAAAATATAAATCATCCAATCTTAGTAACACAGAAAGAAGATTGAAAAAAAAATGAACAGAGCTTCAGAGATCTGTGTAACAACATCAAGCGTACCAACATATACACAATGGAAATCCCAGAAAAATAGAAGAGAGAAGCTCATCAGATTTGATGAAAAATATTAATACACATTCAAGAAACTCAATGACATGCAATTAAGAAAAATACAAAGAGATCCTGGCGTTCTGGGATCGAGCCCCACATCAGGCTCCTCCGCTGTGAGCCTGCTTCTTCCTCTCCCACTCCCCCTGCTTGTGTTCCCTCTCTCGCTGGCTGTCTCTATCTGTCAAATAAATAAATAAAATCTTTAAAAAAAAAAAAAAAAGAAAGAAAAGAAAAATACAAAGAGATCGACACCTAAATATATAACAAGGTGTTATAAACCAGAGTCAAAGAGAAAACCTTGAAAACAGCAAGAGAAAAGTGACTTATCTGGAACAGTGGAGGCTAGAAGAGTTGAATGACATACACAAAGTACTGGGAAAAAAATTTGTCAACCAAGAATTCCACATCTAGCAAATTTATATCTTCAAAAATGAAGATAAAATAAGATATTCCCAGATAACCAAAAACTGAGAAAATTCATTGCTAATAGATTTATAATACAAGAAATACTCAGGGAAGTCTCTTTGGGCTGAAAGAAAATGACACTAGGTGATGACTAGAAGCCACAAGAAGAAATGAGGAATACTAAAAATGGTAAATATGTGGCTAATATAAAAGATTCTATAAATATGTTTTTACTCATTTTTTCTCTTCCTTGAAAAATGTAAACATTTTATTTTATTTTTTTAAAGATTTTATTTATTTGAGAGAGAGTGTATGCACACACACGTGCAAATGAGGGACAAGCAGAGGGAGAGGAAGAAGCAGACTCCCTGAGCAGGGAGTCTAAGGTGGGATCCGATTTCAGGACCCTGAGATCATGACCTGAGTCAAAAACAAATGCTTAACTGAGTGAGCCACCCAGGCGCCCCAACATAAACATTTCTAAAGCAATAACTATGACACTATATTTTGGATTTATAACATATGTAAATACATTTTAATATATTTATAATACATACTTAATAATATAATTATTACCATATATAATAGCAGCACAATGGAGGGACAAAAAAAACCAAAGCAAAGCTTATATATTTTACCAGAATTAAGTTAGCATTAATTGAAGTAGATTCTCATAAATTAAAATGCATATTATAATCTCTAGAGCAATTACTAAGAAAACAACTCCAAAAAATACATAGTTAGAAAAAAAATCAGAAGAATTAAAACAGTGCATGAAAAATATTTACTTAATACAAAAGGCGGCAGTTAAGGAGGAAACAGGAACAAAACAGACAAGAATAGAATGTTTGTAAAAGAAATAGCAAAAAGGCAAATTCAAGTCCAAAAGGCAGAGAGTGTCAGACTGCATAAAACAGCAAGATCCAACTCCATGCTTTCTATAAGAGACACATCTTAGATTCAAAGACACAAATGGACTGAAAGTAAAAGAATGAAAAAAGATGTATACTATTCAGAGAACTACAAGAAAGAGTAGCTATATTAATGTCAGATAAAATACACTTCAAGACAGAAAGTAATATTAGAGACAAAGGATATTTCATAATGATAAGGAGCGACTACATCAGGAAGACATAATAATTATCAATGTACACACACCTAACAACACAGCCTCAAAACAAATCAAGAAAAAACTGACAAATCTGAAAGGAGCAATAGACAATTTAACAATAATAGGTATAATTCAGTACCTCACTCTCAATAATTGATAAAACTAAACAGAAAATCAGTAAGGGTATAGAAGACTTGAACACTATCAATGAACTTGACATAACGGACACATACAGAACACACCAGCCAAAGACTGCAGAGTACACAATCTTTAGAAGTGCACATGGCTCGCCCCTTTCATAAAATTAACTCAAAATAGGGTGCCTGGCTGACTCAGTTAGCAGAGTATGCTACTCTTGATGTTGGGATTTTGAGTTCAAGTCCCACACTGGGCATAGACTTATTTTAATCTTTTTAAATGATTTTCATTATTTTTAAGTAATTTCTACACCCAACATGGGGCTCAAACTCACAACCCTGAGATCAAGAGTCACATGCTCCACTGACTGAGCCAGCCAGGCACCCTGACACAACTTACTTTAAAAAAACAAAAAATAAAAAATAAAAATTTTTTAAAAATCAAAAATAAAAATAAAAATTAATTCAAAATGGATCAAAGACCTAATATAAAACACAAAACTATAAAACTCCTAGACATATAACAAGAGAAATGACCGTAGGTGACTCTGGGTTTGGTGATGATTTTTGACATCATCAAAAGCACAATCCAACAAAGAAAAAATTGGGACTTCATTAAATAAGTTAGATTTCATTAAAATCTAAAACTTCTGTTTTATGGAAGACATTGCTAAGAGAATGAAAAAACAAGCCATGGAATATCTATAAAACACTTATCTGATTAAAAAAAAAAAAAAACTGGTATCCATGGAGTACCTGGGTGGCTCAACTGGTTAAGCATCTGCCTTTGTTCCACTCACGTCATGATCTCAGAGTCCTGGGATTGAGCCTCAAGTAGCCGAGCTTCCTGCTCAGCAGGGAGTCTGCATCTCCCTCTGCCTCTGCCTCCCCCATGCACGTGCTCTCTCTCTCAAATAAATAAAATCTTAGAAAAAAAAAAAAGAACTGGTATACAAAATATACAAAGAACTCTTAAAACTTAACAATAAAAGAAACCCAATTAGAAAATAGGCAAAAGATCTCAACAGACATCTCACCAAAGATGAAATACAGATAGCAAATAACCATACGAAAAGATGTTTAACATCATTAGGGAACTGCAAATTTAAACAATATCACTATGAACTTATTAGAGTGGTTAACATCCAAAACAGTGACATCACCAAATGTTGACAAGGATGTGGAGCAACAGGAACTCTCATTCATTGCTGATGGGAATGCAAAATGGTATAGCCTCTTTGAAGACAGACTGGAAATTTCTTACAAAAATAAACATACTCTTGCCATCTGATCAGCAATCATACTCCTTGTATTTACTGAAATGAATTAAAACTTCAATGTCCCCACAAAAACCTGCCCAGAAATGTTTAAAGCAGCTTTATTTTAACTGCCAGAACTTGGAAGCAACCAGACGTCTTTCAAAAGGTAAACAGATTAAAAAAAAAAAAAAAAAAAAAAAACCTGTGGTATATCCAGACAACAGAATATTATTCAGCAGTTAAAAGAAATAGCTATCATGTCACAAAAAGATATGGCGAAACCTTAAATATATATTTTAAATGAAAGAAGTCAATCTAAACAGGCTACATACTGTAGGATTCCAACTACATAACATTCTGAAAGGAAGAAACTATCAACACAGTAAAAATATCATGGTTGTCAAGGGTTCAGGAACTAGGGAGAGAGGAATGACCAGGTGAAGCACAGGGGATTTTTAAGGCAATGTATGATACATTGAATGATATGATATTCTGTATGATAACAAATGAACGGTGGATTCAAAAATTTGTCAAAACCCACAGAATGTACAACACAAAGAGTAAACCCTAACGTAAACTATGGACCTTAGTTAACAATAATGTGTCAAATTTGATCCATCAATTGTAATAAATGTACCACACTAATATAAGAATATTAATAATAGGGGAAATTGGATGGAGAGTTGATAAAGGAGTATATGGGAACTCTTGTACTTCCCATTATATTTTTCTACAAACCTAAAAATGCTCTAAAAAATAAAATCTATTAATTTTTTAAGAAGTGCACATAGAACATTTTCCAGGATAGACCATACACCAAGCCATAAATCAAGTCTCTATAGGATTTAAAGATACAAAGTATATTCTCTCATGACAATGGAATTAAATTATAAATCAACAACAGACAGATATCTGGGAAATCCCAAAATATTCTTAACTTAAACAACATAATTCTAAATCACCCAGATGGTCAAAGAAGAAATCAGAATGGAAACTAAAAGGTGTTTTGAACTGAATAAAAATAAAAATGCGTATCAAAATTTATGAGATACATCTAAAGCAGTGCTTAGAAGAAAATTTATTGCTTTCAAATGCCTATTTCAGAAAAAAAAGATGTGAAGTAAATAAACTAAACTTATACCTCAAGAAACCAGAAATAGAAGTGTAAATTAACAAACCGAGCAAAAGAAAGGAAAATAATAAAAATTAGAGCAGAAAACAGTGAAATAGAAAACAGAAAAAAAGAGAAAATCAATGATGCCAAAAGTTGGTTCACTAAATAGATCAACAAACCCGACAAATCTGTAGCCAGATTGATTCAGAAAAAAGGAGAGAGACTCAAATGATCAATTTGATTCGAACGCTCAATTTCCAATTCCAGCAGGAATGAAAAAGGGACATCACTATTGACCTCACACAAACGTACAAGATTAAAAGGGAATATTATGAAAAACATCACACTGACAATTAGATAACTTATATAAAATAAATTCCTAGAAAGACAAAAATTACCAAAACTGACTCAAGAAATGGAAAATGTGTATAGACAAGACCTACACCAAGTAAAGAAAATCTCCATGCCAATGGCTTCACTGTGAATTATATCAAATATTTAAATAAAAAATAATACAAAAGTCTTAAAGAGAGGAAGAAATTCTTCCCAACTGATTTTATAAATCCAGTATTACCCTCATAACAAAGGTATCTCAAGAAAAACAAAACAAAAATTACAAACAAATCTCAGTTTGTGATAGGTCAAAAAGGTCTGAATGTCCAGATGTGTGCATGCAGACTTTTCTTTTAACCTAAACATTTAGAGTACAGGAGTATATATATTTTAAAAGTATGCTTTACTGAGGATTAAAAATTTTTTCAGGGGCGCCTGGGTGGCACAGCGGTTAAGCGTCTGCCTTCAGCTCAGGGCATGATCCTGGCGTTCTGGGATCGAGCCCCACATCAGGCTGCTAGGAGCCTGCTTCTTCCTCTCCCACTCCCCCTGCTTGTGTTCCCTCTTTCGCTGGCTGTCTCTCTCTGTCAAATAAATAAATAAAATCTTTAAAAAAAATTTTTTTTTCAATATTATATGTATATACAGTAGACTCTTGAACAAATCAAGGGTTAGAAACGTCAACCCCCCCCAGCCACCCACCACAGTAAAAAACACACATAACTTTTGACTTCCCAAAAACTTAACTACTAGTAGCCTACTGTTGACCAATAACATAAGCAATCAACACATATTTTCTATGTTATGTGTTATATATTGTATTCTTACAAGAAAGTAAACTAGGAAAAGAAAATGTTATTTAGAAAATCATAAGGAAAAGAAAATACATTTACAGTACTGTATTTACCGAAAAACAAAATCTGCATATAAGTGGACCCACACAGTTCTAACCGATGTTGTTCAAGGATCAACTGTATAAAATTCATGCACTGATTTTAGAACCTAATTATACTCAACACCTCTACAAACATGAGGTGTTCCTCCATTGTTCTCCTTGGCCCACAGGGTAATCTACGTAGAGATGATGAAGTATATAAGGAAAGCCCATAAGCTGAAATGTAATAAAGTGTTTTTTATTAAAATATAGGGTATGGGTTGGTGGTAAAGCCCTGGGAAGCCTCATTGGATTTCCGTGAACATCCTGAAAAAGGGGGTGGGGTATTAAATAACAGTTTGAAGAGCTGAAGTTTAAGTGGCCTTAAAGGCCAGGACATTGGAATGTAACACTCTATATCAACTATGCTTCAATTTTAAAAAATTAAAAAAAATGTAATTGTGTGTCCATTATACTTCAATTTTTGGGGGGGAGGCCAGGATTGGGGAAATTTATCTATTAGCTAAAATATAGAGAGAGGTGTTAAAATCCAGGGTCCTCAGAAGTTCTACTTCCCTGTTTTCAAGGGAACTCATTGTTGTCTTAAGCTGTTCTGGCAAATGTCTATCCTAAAAATTATACAGGGTAGGAGATTCTAAAACTTTTCTTCTAACATCTGAACCTCTTAGTAGAAAACTTATCCCAAATATGGAATTGCAATCTTTTCTAAGACGACATTATATTTTTAAACTTTTTATTTCTTAAAAAAGATTTTAAGTAATCTGTATACCCAACACAGGGCTTGAACTCACAACCCTGAGATCAAGAGTCACATGTTCTACTGACTGAGCCAGCCAGATGTCCTAAACTTTGTATTTTCAAAATAATTTAACTTTAAGAAAAGTTGCATAAAATATAGGATCCTTATATGCTGTTCACCAGCTTTCCCTAATATTAACTAACCATAGCACAATTATCAAAACCAGGAAATTGACACTGGTACAATACAATCAACTAAACTATACACCTTATCGTAAGTTACCATTTTTTCCACTAATGTCCTTTTCTAGTCTAAGAACCAATTCAGGACCCCACACTATATGTCTCCTTAATTTCCTCCAATCTATGACAATTCTTCAGTCATTCCTTATCTTCCATGATTTTGACTCTTGTGAAAAACAGTGGTCAGCTGTTTTGTAGAATGTCCATATATTTTTTACTGATTTAATAATTTGATATCCTCAAGAATCATTTATTGAAGGTTTTCTACATGCCAGGCACTATGTTAAGCCCTCTACCCGTATTCTCTTTTAAACAGAAGTATTTTTTTAAAAACTTAAGGCAGAAGCATACTAAACTTAAAGAGTAACCTTCTTTAATTCACCCTTCAAGTGTTAGTGCTCTGTAAATTACAAAGCATTATAAAACATATTATTTTCACTCATCCCAATATCCTTTAATGTCCCCTGCCCCCTAAAAAAATATTAAGTCTAAGTATAAGCCTTAAGTTCAGAGCCCTTAAACTTAGGACCTTTCTGAATCTTTACCGCCCACATTCTCCCACCTTTAAACCTTGGCTCATTACTTCTTCACTTGTATGGGCCCTCCCTTTCACCTCCAAATCACTTTCATGAGGACACCTCTAATCATTGCCCCAAGAGCTACTTATCCTCTGAAATCTCACAGAATTTAATGCCTGTACTGCTCATTTGGCTCATACACATTATCCTGAGCTGTGGGTACATGTTTTTTGTAGATTCTCATCTCCCAAACGAGACTTTTTAAGATAGAGGACCCTTGGCTTCCTCTCCCTTGTGACATGTACTACAGACTACCTTAATGCTTAATAACATTTACTGAATACTATCAAGTGCCAAGCCTTGTGTGCTAGGTCCTGAGAAATTAGAGATGATTCGAACATAATCCAACGCTTGAGAAATTTTTGGTGTAATAAATAGTTCTTTGAGTACAGTGATACACTAAAAATAGAGTTTTCTCTCCAAAAAATTAAGGTCACTAAAGGTTTCCTGTAGCAATATTTTATTTCCTTTGCTGTCTTGATAAACACTAAAATATCTAATTATAGATTACTCATGTGTCACAAAATTTGACATATTTTCCAACTGGCTTTTGCTTGAAGCAAGCTGTGATCCGGTTTTATGAGAAATTCAGATGCTACAGAGTAAACTTAATTAACCAGAGGCCTTTGTGAATATTGCCACAGGTTGTAGCAGTTTCAAGCAACTTACTACTTGTTACAGTCTAGTGACATCTAGTGGCCAAAGTGTTGTTAAAGACAGCACTGCCAGAAGTTCCACTGCATTAAAGAGAGGCCATCTTATGAAAAAAAAAATATGGCAAAATAGTAAAATGAACTATGATATTTATTAGTATTAAAGTATGTTTTAACGTCTCTTTGGTCTATGTAACTGTTTACTCCTCTCAACGGGATTTCTTTTTTTCCCTTCCCTTGAGGCTGGTAAACATTAATATTGATATAAGATTTACTGAAATAAAAAGCACTACTATTTTAAAGAACTGTAAGTTAGAGAAAAGTCCTCCGTTAAAAAGACTAAATGAAGAACAAACCAACCCCCGATTGTAATATGCCTGTTCAAAAAATCTTGCAACTCAAAACCCCATTTTTATTTATTCTGTATTTGCTTACTGACATTTTCATATGTGGGTAAGCACGCTTAGAAGTGTGTTTAGAATCTTTTGTTAATGATTTTCATTAGCTCATATGAGGCAAATGATTATCTATTCAAAGTCGTTCTTTAAAATAATACTTTGCATTTCACTGGCTTTCTGTGAAACTAAATTTTGATCCGAAAAATATTTAAACATTACTAAAACCCAGTGACTTTTAACAAATTCTTTTTACAAATAATGAATTCACAATGAGTCCAAAATGTAACGTACAGGCATTAGATGTGAATCAGTTTTAACAATGGAGTTCATCCAAAAATAGTAAAAACAAAATGACATATTTCAAAATACTCTTATGATAACCACATCTCTTAAAAAGTATCTAAAATCATTTAGTTCAATGATCTAACACTTCGGTGATCTCAAGTAGTACTTAAGTTCAGAAACGTCTAGCTCATTGCTTTTCAGCCTTTTGGCTAAGATAAAGTGCAGAAATATCTAGCTCAGTGTTTTCCAAATTGAATCACCTGGAATGCTAGTTTAACATACTCAGACTTTCTGAGTTTGGGGCCCTAAAATCAGCATTTTTTAAAAAGTTTCTCCACGTGTTTATGCATACTAGAGTTTTGGAAGTGATTACTATCAAGAGTACAAATATAAATTGTAAGTTGTTCTAGTCAACCATTCCTGCCTCTCAGAATTATTCCACCCATTAGATTCTCTAAAGTGTTAAGCTTTATAAGTACGTACCATGTTGAATCACAATTATCTATTAAGAATATAGTACTCACTATATCAAAAATGATGTACTGTGTGGTGACTAACATATCATAATAAAAAATATATTAAAAAAGAATATAGTTCCCCTCACTAGACTGTCAGCTCTTCACAGGAAGGAATAATGTTTTTTGCTTTTATATCTCTAGCCTAAAAATATGATAAACAGCAACAGCTCAATGAACTTGGTTAAATGAATAAATAAATACATGAAACATCACAGTTCTATAAAGAGTATGTGACTTTCACTTTTGCCCAGAATGGAAAAATTAATCTTTCCAATAATGAGTTAAAATTTGGGGAGTAGGGGATAGAATTTTTTTTAATTCTGGAAACACCTCTCAAATCCTGGCTTTCCTAAATAAACATTTCAGTCTCAAGTGCTAATGCTTAAAAATAGAAAAATTTTTATATGTGATTTTTGGAAAAGTAGAAAAATTAGAGATGACTAACAGAATTTTATACTATGCAACTTTGGAATGTCTTTAGGCTGTCACTTAGCAAAAACTATTGACAAACCAGAGCCTTAAAAAGAAATACATACATCTATCTTTATTGTCATATTCCAGGTGATAATCGGCTAGCTTATCCAGGAAATGATATTGCTTAGAAAGATAAGTCCTTGGGTACTAGCTAAAGTAAACCATGTATATCTTGTTTAAATTCATAACGTAACACAAATTAAAAGTTTAAAGAAACAAAAAAGAGTAACAGTATACAAACTAAAAGTTAATTATTCTAGGAAATAAAGGTCTAATACAGCTCAAAATTAAAATCAGAATTTAACCTGCATACATATGGGTATCTAGAGTAATAAAAGAAAATCAAAGCAGCACATCCCAGGTATAATTTTGGTTAAGAATTCTTTTGGTATCTTTTAATTATAACTTTTGGTTTATATGGAAGATCCTTTAAGTCATAAATCTACTCCGTGACCCCTATCTTCTCTATCCCTCAAAGCCCAGCTCAAATGTTACTTCCTTTGTGAAGCCTGCCCCAAATTCCCAGGGCAAATTAATGATTCACTTCTCTATGCATACCTAATCTTTAGGTCATGCGGCCACTATTACTCATACTATATTGTTGTAAGTTACTTACCTGTCTATATCACTCACAAAACTGTAAGCTCCTTAAGGGCGGCAACTGTGTCCTACATTCTCTGTACCTCCACTATCTGGAACACTGCCAAGCACCAGGCAGGTGTTTATCATTAGAGTTGAACCCCTGAACAACATAGGTGTGAACTGTGCAGGTCTACTTAAGATTTAGATTTTTTTCAATAAATACAGAACTGCAAATATATTTTATCTTTCTTATGAATTTCTTAATAAAATTCTTTTCTCTAGCTTACCTTTTTTTTAGTATTTTATTTATTTATTTGAGAAAGAGAGCGAGTACCCATGGCAGAGGGAGAGAGAGAAGCAGACTCCCCGAAGAGCAGGGAGCCCAATGTGGGGCTCAATCCCAAGACTCTGGATTCGTGACCTGAGCCGAAGACAGACATTTAACCGACTGAGCAACCCAGGCGCCCCTCTAGCTTACTCTTTTGTAAGAATGCAGTATATAACATGTATAACATAAAAATACGTGTTAATCGGCAGTTTATGTTCTTGGTAAGTCTTTCGGTCAACAGAACACTATTAGGGAAAAAAAACCAGAACACTATTACGTTTGGGGGGAGAGGAGTCAAAAGTTATACACAGATTTTCAACTGTGGGGAGGTCCACGCCCCTGACACCTACACTGTTCAAGAGTCAATTATATACTGCAGAAATCAATGACCAACATAGTAATCAAAAGTTGCTGGCATGAGGTGCTTATTAAGTAAAACAGAACTGTTAATGGACAGAAAAATAAAGATTACAAAGCACTTTTTTTTTTTTTGAGGATTTCTCCTTCCGCTAGTGAAGGATTAATTGCTACCATGCCTTCCAGCCATAAACAACTAGAAACCAGACCAAAAATATGACACACTCTTACAGATATCATATCACAGGCAGTATAGGGCTTTGATCCCTGCCAGAAGGAAAACAAGCAAGTCCTATCATTTCCCCAGATTCTTAGAGAAAAGCAGTCTCCAGGATGCAGAGCAGGTCGGGACATCCATAAAGAGCCCAGTGGACTCAGTCAGTGCGTTGAAGAGAGAGAATGTGGAGTTCGGAGACACTAAGGGATCAGCGTTTACACAACAGAATCTGAGAAAGCAGAGAGCTCAATAAAAGAGCATTCTGGGGAACTGCACGGGGCACCCTAAGTCTCTGGCTGCACACTAAGCTCTATGAGGTAAAATTCCCCAAGGCTGGAGAAAGAACTACAGGAAAGCAGTAGGCCAACCCATTTCTGAAATTCACATAGGGCTAAGAGCAGTTTGCATTCCCACCTGCCAGAGTGGAGAGACTTCGTAATGCATGGGCAACAGGCAAAGCACTCCGAAGGCTACTGCCTTAGTAACAAAGCTCGGTTAAACTTGACTAAAGGCTGCTCTGGATTAGCCCTAACGAAAATGTAAAGGCAAGTTCAGAAAGAGTCAAACTGATTACAAGTAAGTTTATGGCAGAATAAAGTCCAATATACTTTAAAGGAACAAAGCAAAATCTAGCACCCAGAAACACAAAATATAAAATACTTGGCATACAACAAAAAAATTTCCAGGCATGAAAAGAAGCAGGAAAATATGACCTGTAATACAGAGAAACTTCAATAAAAAACAGATCCAGAAATGATGGACTAGCAGTCAAGAGTTAAAATAATATTATAAACACACCCTTTATGTCCAAAAAGTAGAGGAGAACATAAGCATGATACGCAAAAAAATGAAGACTTTTTTGAAAGGAGGGGAGGTATATCTAAAGCTGAAAAATACAATTATCTGTAATTAAAAATTCATTGGTAGAATTAAGAACAGTATAAACATGACAGGAAAAAAAAAGACCACTAAACCTGGAAATACAGCAGTAAAATTATCCAAAGTAAGACAGAAAGGAGAAAAAACAAAAAACAAAAAAAACTGAAAGGTGCACCAGTGATCAGTGACCTGTGAGACAACATCAAGTGGTTTAACATAGAAAATGGAGTCCCATAAAAAGCAGGGGTGGGGGCAGAAAAAATTGGAAGAAATAATGGCCAAAGTATTAGATAAAGACTATAAACCTACAGATCCAAGAACATCTGGAACACATCTATGTGAACTCAGCATTTTCAATATATGCAGATAAATACAAAAATATACAAGTGTAAATGTGCATATTATGTATATCCACACACACACACACATATATATATATATATATTTCCTTGCTAAATCCACTGAGAAGGCCTAAGAGTGGTTTCTAAATACCACTCTCCACTAAAAGAACCAGGGCTCTTGGTGAAATGCCTAATTCTAGGGCTGGGGCCAAGGAAGAATAAGAAAAATCTGGAACATTATTTTCCACCAGAAAATAAAAACATGTTCAAAGAATAATGAGAATACGTCAAAAGGACGCTAAGCTACACCAGCAATGTTCCAACTGGCTAAATTTGGAGGATTTTTTTTTTTTAAGATTTTATTTGTTTATTTGACAGAGAGAGAGACAGCCAGCGAGAGAGGGAACACAAGCAGGGGGAGTGGGAGAGGGAGAAGCAGGCTCCCAGCAGAGCAGGGAGCCCAGTGCGGGGCTCCATCCCAGGACCCCGGGATCACGCCTTGAGCCGAAGGCAGATGCTTAACGACTGAGCCACCCAGGTGCCCCATGGAGCATTTTTTTTTTAAGATTTTTTCAAGTAATCTCTACACCCAACATGGGGCTCAAACCCACAACCCCAGGACCAAGAGTTGCACGCTCTACCAAGTGAGCTAGCCAGGCACCCCTAAATTTGGAGCATTTTGAGATTAAAAATAAGTAGTGACTGTCACCGATTATAATTCATCAAATAAAACAAGAATTTACCACTCCACATGGACTTAAATAAATATATGAATAAGTAAGTGGGGAGACGAGAAAGTTCTTCCTGACAGCAGAACACAAACTGCTAAACGTAGAAGGAATGATAAAGGTAGAAAAATCACTATTTGGCATCTGTCTCTGTGTAATTAATTCAAACAAGAAACAGCAATGGATATTATAACCAGCAAAGGAGAAAGTGTGTTGAGAAATGAGATTTCACAGAGTCCCACAATGTTTCCTCAAAAACTTACCAAAAAAGGGGCAAAAATTTGATAATGAAACTGGGCAAAAATTTATCTTCACACAGATAAAAACAGAAAGAATTTATTTCCAGGTGATCTGCACTGCAAGAAATGCTACAAGAAGGTCTTTGGACTAAAAATAAATGACATCAAATAGAAACCTGAATCTACAGAAAGGGACTAAGAATTCCGGAAATGGTAAATACGTGGGGGTACATAGCATTCTATATATAGTTTTTTCTTCTCTTAATTTCTTTAAAAGATATGTGATTGTTTAACATAAATATATATTGCTAAATATAATATATACAATTATTTAACATGATACAACATATAAGTTTTGTATCTAATAAACAGATATTTATGTATAAATATATAACTTATAAATTTATATATAAATAAATAATACATATAAACTCCACAAGGGATTCCTAGCATATGGAGATGCACTAACACAATTATAGCACAGAGAAGTCGGGTAAATAGGGGGCGCCTGGGTGGTGCAGTTGCTAAGCGTCTGCCTTCGGCTCAGGGTGTGATCCCAGAGTCCTGGGATCGAGCCCCATATCGGGCTCCTCCGCTGGGAGCCTGCTTCTTCCTCTCCCACTCCCCTGCTTGTGTTCCCTCTCTTGCTGGCTGTCTCTCTGTCAAATAAATAAATAAAATCTTAAAAAAAGAAAAAAAGAGAAGTGGGGTAAATGGAACCACACCATTGAAAGGTTCTTAGGTTTTATGCGAAGCGGTACAATATAACTCTATGTGAACTACGATGTTAAAGATGTGTATGATGGGGTGCCTGACTGGCTCAGTTGGTGGAGTGACTCTTGATCTCAGGGTTGTGAGTTCAAGCCCCACATTGGGTGTAGAGATTCCTCAAAAGTATAATTAAAAAAAAAAAAAAGTGTATTTTAATCCCTAGAGCAACCACTAAAAAAATAATGCAAAAGAAATACAATTAAAAAAGCTAACAGCGGGGACACCTGGGTGGTTCAGTCAGTGAAGCGTCTACCTTCGGCTCAGGTCATGATCCCAGGGTCCCGGGATTGAGTCCTGCATCGGGCCCCTTGCTCAGTGGGGAGACTGCTTCTCCCTCTGCCTGCTGCTCCCTCTATTTGTGCTCTCTCTCTGACAAATTTTTAAGAAAATATTTTAAAAAGCTAACAAAGGCGTTAAAATGGAATACTAAAAAATTCAGTTGATTCAAAAGAGTCAGGAAGGGGAGGAACGAAAAGCAGACCACACAAATAGAAAACAAAGAACAAACGGTAGACCTGAATCCAACTAGATCAATTTACACCCCAGTTAAAAGACAGACTGCATGCGCAGGTACAGAAGTAAGTCTCAACTACATGCTGTCTACAAGAGATGCACTTTATTTTTTAAAAATGTATTTATTTGTCAGAGAGAGAGAGACATTAGGTGCACAAGCAGGGGGAGCAGGAGGCAGAGGAAGAAGCAGGCTCCCCACTGAGCAAGGAGCCCGATGTGGGACTTGATCCCAGGACTTTGAGATCATGACCTGAGTCTGAGGCAGACACTTAACCAACTGAGCCACCCAGGCATCCCAAGAGATGCACTTTAAAGACATAAACAGATAAACATATAAATAAAAGAATGGAAAAAGATATATACTATGCAAACAATAAGTGTGAGAAAGCTGCAATGGCTGTATTAACACAAGACAAAATAGACTTCAAGATAGGAGATAATGCCATAGATAGACGGACAATTTCATAATAAAAGGACCAATATAATAAACTTCAATGTGTGCATGCCTAATAACAGACTTCCAAAAGACTGGGAGAATAAAAGGCAGAGACAAACACAATCACAGCAGGAGATTTTAACACCTTTCTTTAAGTGGTAGAACTCATTAATTAAATACCATCAACCACACCTTAATGTAACACAGTACACCCAACAACTGCACAACACATTCTTTTCCAGGGTACATGAATGTGTCTTATTCACCTAATAAAATAAGGTCCTATAAATGCTTGCTGAATAAATGAAACGAACCAACACATACATAGGTGGAGGATGGGGCATGCTGAATTTAAAATAACAACTCCTGGTTGTATTGACCAGTCCATAGTTGGAGAAATGTACAAGAAGCTGAAGCCAAGGGGCTCCTGGGTGGCTCAGTTGGTTAAGCGTCTGACTCTTGATTTCGGCTCAGGTCACGATCTTAGGATCAAGCCCCACGTTGGCCTCTGGATTCAGACCCTCTCCTTCTGCTTCTCCCCCACTCATGCTTGCTCTCTTTAATAAATAAATAAATTCTTTTAAAAAAAGGCAGCAAAGCTGATGATGAGGACTTAGAATCATCTACATGTCTATATTTCAAAATAAAACCCTTAGAACCACTGTTCTTCAAAAGAGTACTAGGCAATGCTGTGCAGAGAACAGAGGCTAGTGAGTGAGACCAAAAAACCAGAACACAATGTGGGGGGTGGATCATAAAGCTATAGGTTTAGTAAGTGGGGCAGAAACTTAAATATGGAAAAGAAGAGAAGAATGTAGACTGAGAAAAACTTTGAGCATGAAAAAAGACCACTTCAATATAACCCTCCAAAACAAATGTTAACAAAACAATATATGTGAGAGCCAGACCATAGAACCTCAAGATTGGAAAAAGTAGAAAGGACGTGGTGACATCGTGTAGTGGCCACAAAGTCAGTGAATCTGGCAGCAGAGATAAGAAGAGAAAGCATGGTAGCAGGAGGGGCAATGGAATCAAAAGAAGGTATTTTTGTCTTTTCCATTTAAAAGATGGGAAGATCTTGGGGCGCCTGGGTGGCGCAGCGGTTAAGTGTCTGCCTTCAGCTCAGGGCGTGATCCCGGCGTTCTGGGATCAAGCCCCACATCAGGCTCCTCCACTATGAGCCTGCTTCTTCCTCTCTCACTCCCCCTGCTTGTGTTCCCTCTCTCGCTGGCTGTCTCTCTCTCTGTCAAATAAATAAATAAAATCTTTAAAAAAAAAAAAAAAGATGGGAAGATCTTTGGGGCGCCTGGCTGGCTCAGTCGGTTGAGCATCTGACTCTTGACTTTGGCGCAGGTCATGATCCAGGGTCCTGAGAGGGAGCTCTGCATCAGGGCTCCAGCATGGAGTCCAAGTCAGCTTGAGATCATCTCTCTCCCTCTGGCTCTCCTTCCGCTCACGCACTCACGCACTCTCTCAATAAATAAAATCTTTTTTAAAAAAAGATGGGAAGATCTATATATTGGCACAAGAGGAAAGAGGCTCACTAAGCTAGATGCTAAAGACAAGGAGAGTACAGAAGCAAAGTCCTGGCAAATGGAGAAGAAAGTGAAATGGAAAGGCATTAAGTTTCAGAGAAAGGCATCGACATACCTGCTCTGAGATTTGATGGAGAGAAACAAGAACGGATGCACGCGCAGACGCACTGAAGTGAGGGGAAAGTGAGGCTGCTCTTGTTAAATGGCTCTGTCTTCTCAATTGGTTTAAAGGGATCATTCGCCTAGTACTTCCAGCTCTTCTGAGTAAGGCTGACACTTGCTGGTTAACAGTCATGTTTAAAAGGTTAACTGAAGGGGCGCCTGGGTGGCACAGCGGTTAAGCGTCTGCCTTCGGCTCAGGGCGTGATCCCGGCGTTATGGGATCGAGCCCCACATCAGGCTCCTCCGCTATGAGCCTGCTTCTTCCTCTCCCACTCCCCCTGCTTGTGTTCCCTCTCTCGCTGGCTGTCTCTATCTCTGTTGAATAAATAAATAAAATCTTAAAAAAATAAAATAAAATAAAAGGTTAACTGAAGAGGTTTTACATACACAAATAACCTACGAGGTAATCAGGAATACATCATCAACTTTTCAAATATAGTATTTGGGGGGGGGAAACAGACTCTCAGGATCAACCCTAGCTAGAGGTCACCGTTACGCCATTCAAAGAGGACCAAGCTCTAATCCATTCTCTCTTCCCCTCCTTTGGCATCCCATTTCCAAAACAGAGCTAAAGTCTGACAGCTGGCAGAGACAGGTGTCTGATGAATGCGAAGACTCTCTACCTTTATTTTATTTGTCTGGCTAAGAGATGAGTGGGTGAGAAAGATGTGAATAAACTCGTCATTTGAAATGTAGCTCCCTCATGTTCTCCTCACTACCCTTTTCCATGGATTCATTCCTTCCCAGCTCCAGCCTCATGCACTAATTCTCAATGTTCTATGTCATTTGAGAGCCTTCACCGCTGTTCCATGAGATTCTGCTCCACCAAGAAAAGGCCCAGGCTCTTTTTTCACTGTCAAAATCTACTTCACATTCATCATGTTCTTACCAACCAAACACAGAACTCCCAACAAAACTGCTTAGCATTACTTAAGCATCTACACTGTATATGTCTGACTTTCTCTGCCAGTAAGAAGGACAGTTTCTTCCTTAGGCAGCAAGACAATCTTATGTTGTATCCAAAGTCAGTAACAAAAATGATAGGTCCGTTGTAAAGAAGGTCATATATGTTGTGTGTGTGTGTGTGTGTGTGTGTGCGCGCATGCATATATTCATCATTAGGAGTGAACAGAAAAATTATATAACTTTTCAATTTTGCATTTCTCTTACGAATACTTCATTTCTATAGATTGACAAAAAAATCATGCGATTCATTAAAAAATACAAGTGGTTGAGTTTTAAGAGATTTATAGGGCTTGTTTAACCCTGGGAATCTGATTTGCATCAAATCTACATTTTGCTTTTGTGTTCTGATGTGGCCATTTATTTCTACTTGTAATTTTTTAACTTTTCATCTTCTAGTAAATGCTTCACACTTCAAAATAAATTGCTAATTCAGAGACTGCTATGAAAAATAGAAATGCTTTTGGCTTAAATAAAAAGAGGAACAGATATTTGGCACCAATATAGAGCATAAATTATACTCTGGCACATTTATCCAAAAGGGTTAAGACCAAGGAAAGAATCTGCTTATTAAAAATGCAAACATTACCTCAGTCATACGAATAGCCCCTAAACTCGCCCAGCCCCTGCCTCTGCAGATCACCCACCAGCATTAGCACTACATCACATGACATTATGGAACAATAGTGAACTCTGTGTAATACTTGAATATATTGTTTTGAAAGAATAAACTGTCATTAACTTGAATAAAAAGCTTTCTGAAATCAAACCTGGGGGGTACAGCCCTCACTGTGTGGCCTTTTTACTACTTTGAGAAATAGCCTCATCCTGAAAGCAGTAAAGGGTGAAAAAAGAGATTAGAGTATAAAGGCAACAGTGATGAGTGGCCCCTCCAGCAGCCCAGCAGGCAGACGGCGGGGCTTTAAATTACCAGGCAGAACAATGTCAAAGCAGGAGGCTCTGCAACAAATGCTGCACCTCAAAATCCAAACAACCTCACACCCATCACCCTATTTTCTTTTACAGCCCAGTGATCTTTATAATTGGCTTTGCTAGAATTGGAAACTGTCTTATTCCATGTACAAAACAGTTAAAAACTCAATGTCCCGATGCCATCCTGAGATGGGCTATCGCTTCTAGCCATGTGACTTGAGGTAATGCATTCACGCTCTCTGGGCCTCAATGTTTTAATCTATAAAATGGGAAGAATAACAACATCATGCAGAGGTACAAGAAGGAGGGGAGGGGTTAGCTCCTACTATTATCATAATTATACTTATTATTTCCACCCAACTGTCCCCTTTGCCTGTCTTTTCTAATCAGTAGGTTTCTTCTTCACCAGTGAAACACGAGCACTCACTTAAACGCTTGCTGGCTTTCTTTTTCTTCTTGCAGTCTGGCCCCTGCCACATGCGGCCATTTCTCTTTTCATGCCACCTCAGCAAGTAATTTCTCCACCTTTCTTAGCCAAATCCCACATCACTGCTTCACTGCAACCTGACCCTCCGCAGCCTTCCTCTCTCTCACACCTATTTTCAATGTTCTCAACAACCAAGGTTCAAAGAGGGGAAAAACAAAGCCAGGGCAACACAGCCAGTGGGTAGCCAAGCCCCAATTTAAATCCAGGTATCAATGCAACCAAGTCCAACTGCATTGCATTAACTGCACTGTGTTCATCATTCACTGTTAGGGTTCCCGGTGATGATTTTAAATCTGAGGTTAGGTTCCCTGAACACCAAGCCTTCTCCTAGATGCTTCCCCTACTAGTCAATTCATTATCATAAAATAAGAATTATATTTCAAACGCTTGGAAAAGAAACACTAACCCAGGAGAGTGTTAAATATATCTCAAAATGCTGGGAGTTTTCTTGGGTTTTGTTTTTGCTTGTTTTTAGTATTTCCCTAAAGTGGAGGACAAATATTGGTCACATAAAGGCTTCACCCAGGACTAGAAGACTTTGGGAGGACATAGTTAACAGGAAGCAGAGGCATGACCTGTGTGCCTGTGGGCAGTCCTATGTGCATGCCCGGAAGGGCTGGAGTACAGAATACAAGTGTCCACCTCTAAGTTTCTACAGATAAATTACATCTGATTGTCTTTTAATCTGATTGTACAAAGACATGTGGAGATGGAAATTTCATTAACATTGGCTTCTCTGGAGAATCACATTATCTCTCAAAATAATGAAAACTGTTAAGATGGGGAACAGGATGTAACGTGTTGTTTCACGTAAGAACCAAAGAAGTTCCCAAAGTCTAACACTGAGGCCTGTGGGAAAAGATTGAAAGCTTGTATTTCCTCACCTGTAAAGCAGATGAAGTGCTGGGAAGAATGAGATGATATATGGCTCATCTATAAAGCACTATTCGTTATTTTTGTTTTTTAGGTATAGTGAGGAATAGCGTAGCTAGTATTTGACATCAGTGCTGAAGGTTCAAGTTCAACCTATCTGCCAGCTGTCTGATCTGACACAAATCATTCAAACATACTTAACAGCGTAAGGATTAAGAGGATGGCATGTGTGTATGTGTGTGTGTGTGTGTGTGTGTGTAAGGGGTACCTTCCAATAAACAAAGCTATATAAATGTTCAGAAATTTTATATTATATACTACCAGGTTAAGTAAACCAGGGCCTATGTTCATTTATATTTCCTAATCTTTTGGAGGAAAAGAGACAGAAAGAGGGATTCTTATAGTAAAAAACCCCGTTCAGTTAATAGAAAACCACTGCCACTACTTAACGGATATGAAAATAACATAAAATAAATTTATTAATATAAAATTAAAATACATAATGAAATTATCAGGTGAATAATAAAATTCATATTAAACGGTAACTCTGGGTGGCAAAGCTGGTTGAGCATCTGACTCTTGATTTTGGCTCAGGTCATGATCTCAGGATTAAGCCCTGCATCCAGCTCTCCACTCCTCGAGGAGTCTGCTTCTCTCCCTCTCCCGCTGCCCAACAACCCCCCCCCCACCGCGGCTCATGCACACTCGCTCGCAGTCTCTCGAACACATAAATAAATCTTTAAATAATACAAATTAAAAAAGGTAACTCTACCTCAGTATACGCTAATCCTCTCATACATACCCTCTCCTCTCATACAAAATGGTTGTCAGGATTAATTATAAGTGTATCAATGATTATAGAGATTTTCTCTATGGATCTGAACTAGTCAACCCATAGTCCAGACCACAAGTAAGAGTGAAATCTTTTCATAGAAATATAACAGGTAAAGGCCAGCTCCAACATCATTCATTTACTCAGTCCCTACTTGACACCAGGCTCTATTCCAAGTGCTACGATTCAATAGTGAATAAAACACAGAAAGTTCCTACCATCATAGAGCTCACATTCTAACAGGGAAACAGAGAGTAAACAAATAAGTAAACAATGCAGCAGATCAATGGTGATTAACTACTACGGAGAAAAACAGCCAGAAGGGTTTCACTTTATATAGGGCAGCCAAGGAAAGCTTCACCAAGACGATGCCATTTAAGCAAAGACCTAAAGGAGATGAGGAAGGCACGTGGCTATCTGGGGAGAGTAGCGCAGCTATGCAAACCTTTCTAGCAGGTCCAGATAAGACAAAAACCCAAGTTCTTACCTTTCAAAAGCGGCTGGAAGGTTGGAATCTCTTGCAACTTGATGACATCAGGATCGTTGCTGACATTCCGGGAGGGCTGGGAGCCTGGAGCTACAACCACAATATCGTCCATCTTGGCTCTATGCTTTGCTGGAGAAGGTGTCACTGCAAATAAGTTACACTCTCAGGAGCTGCAAGTTAGTTGCCTCCCCCCCCCGCCGCCTTACCAAAGCTGTTGTCAGTACAGTCATTAAAAAGAGTATTTCTATACGAAAAAATGCTAACTGTAGCTATCCTGCAGTGGGGGCTGGAAAAGGGGAGATGAATCATGAGGGACCTCTATTTTCTACTTAAGAAAACCTCAAACGTTACAGGAACCTATAACATGTATGAAGTTGCTTTTGTAACTAAAAATATCTTATTATTCAGCACACAAAAATATAGGTAGATTATGTTTTAAATTTTTATTTCTTTGATCTTCCTGACATTGTCCTTATTTTGCCAATGAGAAAATGAGGGTGTAAAATTTGGCTGTGACCCATCAAAGTCAATAGTGCTAGAAAAACAGGAAAGGAATTGGAGGTCTATGGGATATCGGTATATGTGGCCCATCCTGTGAAACTGAGGTTGCAAGCTGTCTAGCCACTTTATCACAGCAAGCCAGGTATATTTAATACATCTTACTCGTGGGGGAAAAAATCCTGGTTCTTAACCCTCTATGATGGGTCTATTCCTGAGGCATCAGCCCCCCCCCCCTTACCGTTACAAGCATTAGTCCAAGAAGGGCAGAAATAAATAGTAGGTCCATTCTAGGCTGAGGCCAAATTCAGAAATTTGTAGGACTGCCAGACAGGCAGTTCAATATCAGGTCCTTTGAGAGTAAGTAAAGCATTTGTAGGGAACTGATTCAAACTACCAACAACTTCCTAGACCAATATATCCTCCTCTCCTCTAATATCTTCCTGGTTAGGACAAGAACAAACCTTTAAAGTGGTTTACCCTCTAGAAGGCAAGCTCATCATAGTCATGTCTCAAAGGTTGACGCTGGGATATCAGGGAACTGCCCTGCCTCCTGGAGGCTAGAGTCTCCTGTGGATTGGCATTTACTCTTTTAAAATCTCTGCTACTTTTACTGCTCTTCGAGAAGTACCTCTTAACCTCTTTTGGAACTTCCCTAACATTTCACAAATCCCAAGCCAGAAATCTTTTCTGCTATAAATTAAGTGATTTCTTCTTCCCCAGAACCCAGCGGAAAACAGATTTCACTGGGTTCTAGCTAACCTCTATCACCTGTAAAATGGGGCTGTAAGAATTAAATGCAGATGCATGTAAATCACTTAGTACAAGGGGAATTGGCAAATTCTAACCTGCTATTGGTTAGTATGCTACAGTACTAGAGTTCATGCTGTTGGTCAGTAGGTGAGCAAGCATATTAAAAAGATGCCACACTTCTTCCCCTCAAATATGCTTCTGGACTGACACAGAGGCAAGAAAATAAAGGGTAACAACTATTACTGTATTTTCTGTAACAGATAAAATATTCTGGGCCTTCCAGGGAAATAGAAGGATGTAGCAAAGCTAGTAGATGCTGCTCACCATTAAAAGCTGTCCCAATATAGCCCCCATATGAGGGTCTGAACTAGTCTTGAAGGACACACTTCAGTGTGGAATAACCCTAGATCTGTCAGCTTCTACATTTCTGAATTACAGATCCTACCACGCAGAGAGCAGTTCTATGTATTTAAAGACAGTTGTGGATTCTAAGACCATCTAGCACTTCCCTTTTTCCATCTGTAAAACAAGGTTTAAAATTTCATAATATATACAAATATCAAGTCATTAGACTGTCCACCTGAAAGTAATAGGTTATATTTAGGCTCCAGATTTAATCCAATTTGGATTAGCAACTCGAGTGTATCCACAGCAGTCCCAGTTGCCCTGTGGTTTGTGGCCCCTCTCCCCCAAAAAGGAGCTTATGATCCTCAATTAAGCATCAGCTGTTCTATTTATTGAGTGCTTACTATATTCCTAGCACAATAATCCTCCCATTCCTATCTGAAACGCTAGGAGAAATCTTAAATTCGGACAGGGGAAGAATAGAGAAAAACAACCAGAGCTGGCCAACTGCTATAATATCAGAAAGGGAGTCGAGACACTTCTTCAAGGGAAAATGCAGTTTCTGGAGATGTTTGCACCCCAGGGTTCAGAGCGATATGTACACCTGTCACACATCCCTTCTGGAAAGGAACTTCTAAGACCCACTTTAAGAAAGAACATGTTCTTAGAGGTCCTGTCTATGATCCATCCACTGTGTGAGCCAAATCTCACGGTGTCAGTTCTAAGTACTAACGCCAAAAATTAATTAGGTCGTCCCGTAAAGAGGAGGCGGAGCTGGGAGAAACAGGTGCTTTGAAAATAAATAATAGGCTTGGGCGCACAGCTGGTTTAGCTTGCAGTCACAGGCACTCACGCCCATCAGGGGAATGACGGCTAGGACAGACGGTGACTTTTTTCTTTTTTCAAGAAAAGAGCACGGTGAGGGCTCTCTGTGCAATCGTGTCCGCAGTCCCAGTCCCCACTAGGCTGGGAAGCAGCCCCCTCAGCAAGCAGACAGGGCCGGCTGGAGGAGGGTGGAAGTTAGAGGACACCGACCTGAGGAGTTCAGATCGTTGGGTCGGCTCTCGACCTCGGAGCTCTGCTCACTGCCCATGGTGCCGGCAGCGGTGGCAGCGAAGGAACGGCGGGCCAGGCGGTCACCGCTCCGGCGGCGGGACGACCGGGCAGGGGCCGGGGACAAGGACAGGGATGCTACAGCGAGTGTGGGCGCCGCTGCAGGGCCGACCTGGGGAGACGGCGCACCCGCCCCACGCGGGTGCGCGGGCGGCGGGGTACGGGAGCCCTTATTTGGGGAACAGACGCGCAAGGAAGCGCAGCGCGGCTGCACGAAGCTTGCCCGCTTTCTTCGGGGGACCCTAAAGGGAGGGGGTGGAGAACGCCCGGCTTCATCCGCGCTAGCGGGCGGCGGGCGGCGCCGCTTTCACTCACTCGCTCGTGCGCCGCAAGCTCGCTCCTTCCGGGACGCGGATTGGCGGCGCCGGCTGCGCGCGGCCGTCAGTTCCGGGTTGGAGGGCCCTACGCCCCCGCCCGAGGGAGGGCGGGTAGAGTGACTAGGGTTGCAGCCTTAAAGGGCCCGACCGCCTCAAAGCCAGACCGCCCGAAAGAGTAAGGCTTTCCCTAGTGTAATGATGTGTCGCCTTTAAGCATTACCCATATTTTGGCACTTAATTGTTAGAACTTTATTAAGGGGGAGGTTGTTTGTTTTGTTGAGATATAATTGACGTATAACATTTTATTAGCTTCAGGTGCACAGCCTAGTGATTCAGTATTTATATAGAAAGCAAAATTTTAAACCCTGTTTACAGATGGAGAGAGGTCCTAGATTGATTATTAGAACCCATAACGTCTGCATACAAATCTTCTGTTTCAATTCCAGAAGCTAGGAGTTTGGCAGTGGACAACCATGCAAAAAATATAGATGGTGAAGGAAGGAGCTGGAAGTGAGAGAAAAACGAAGAAATAAAAAATACCGATTCACATGTTATGGTGTGTATGCACCCTCAGGGGAAAGCGGATGCCCCAAAGCGGTTTCTGGGGACCTTAACAATTATCCAAAAGCCATTCCGAAACCAGCAAAGGTGAAGGTAGACTACAAGTAATACAAAATGGGAACTTCTGTTTTGGGCAAATCAAGGACGGAGACCTAGCAGTGCAGTGCCACCACGGAAGTTGGGTGGCTTTAGGATTCTCAGAACTTTGCGACTTGTTTTATATTATTTCCCTCATGAAATTTCAAGCAAATGTCCTAAGATTTTATATTTATAAATATAATCTCAGAAGGAATACCAAATGAACTGTATGATTAAGCCCTTTCTATTCTACCGTATCACAGACATTTTGCCTATGTTACCGTATTTGGTTTTCAAAGCAACCCTGAGTCCCACAAATGGGTAACTTCCTCAGGGTCACCAGGTAGTAAATGGTGGAACTAGGATTTAGGACTGCCTGACTTCAAATTCATGGTCTTTCCTCTACTCACCATTGCAATATTATGAGCAAAGTGCAAATGAATGTAAATTCAGTACTTGGTGGGAATATGAGGAAAGAGCTAAAACCTGCCTGAGAGATCAAGTAGGCTCTAGGAGGTGGTGTTTGACTATAGTCCTGAGGCTTCCATAAACCACCAGGCTGATGGGACCATTCCTTCCTGGAGAAAGCCCTGGCTCCTCTCCTATGTCTGCCATCTCTGGGCGTGGGCAAGAGAGGAGGGAATAGGGGAATACAACATATGTTCTGGCTCTTGCCCCCTCTTTTCCACGTCAAAGTATATTTATTTTGTGTTTCACACTGATGTGATCGTGTTTTTTATGCTTCCCATTGGATGAACATTTCATTCTACACTCACCATTGTAAACATTCTCAACTGAAGAATGAACAAATATTATCATCCTGTTCTCTCCTGGCCTGCAAGATCTCTGCTGGGAAATCTCATTACCTTATAGGAGAAAAAATGTGTTTCTCTTTCTGCTTTAAAATTATCTTTGTCTTTGATTTTAGATAGTTTTCATTGTAACATGTCTTGGAAAAGATTGTTTTGGATTGAAATTTTGGGTTGCCCTATTATCTTCATAATCTTGGATATCCCAATTTCTCCCCAGGTGTGGGAGGTTCTCAGCCATTATTTCCTTACATATGCTTTCTCCCCTTTTTTTCCTCTTTTCTCTTTCTGGGACTCCAGTGATATGTACACTGTTTCTCTTGATGGGGCCCAGTAAGTACCGTAGGGACTTTCTTCATTCCTTTTCATTCTTTTTTTTTTTTTTTTTTCTTTTCTTTTTGCTCCTCTGACTAGGTGATTTTAATTGATCTGTCTTCTAGTTCACTGATTCCTACTTCTGTTTGGTCAACTAAGCTCTTGTAGCTCTGTACTAAATTTTTCAGTTCAGTCATGGTATTTTTCAGCTCCAGGATTTGTTTGGTTCTTTTTTATGTTTTCTGTATCATTGTTGAGCTTCTCATTTTGTTCTTGTATTGTTGCTCTGATACTATTGAATTGTCCGTTCATGTTCTTTTGCTCTCTGAGCATCTTTAGAACAATTATTTTGAATTCTTTGTTGGACAATTCCTGGCTCTCCATTTCCTTGGGACTAGTTACTGGAAGTTTACTGTATTCTTTTGCTAGAGTCATGTATCTCTGATTCTTCATCATCCCTGTAGCCTTGAATAGGTGTCTGCACATTTAAAGAAGCAGTCACCTCCTCCAGACTTTATGGACCAACTTTGATAAAGGAAGACTTTCACCTGTGGGTGGGGGCTTGCTAAGAGCATGCTGTGACCCTGGCTCTAGTGGTACACAGTACCAAGTGTGGGGGGTGCAGCAACTCTGGAAGGGAGAGGGCATGATGTCTCTTTGGCTTAGGCCACTGGGGTCTACAGCATTGACGACCGTGTGGTGAGCAGCACAGGGGGTCTGCAATATCTACGAGGGCAGTTGGGGTCCTCAAGCAGCACCTCTAGGTCCAGCAGCTAGGAACCTGGGCCTGGCAGCTGAAGGGGCTTGTGGTAGTGTGTGGTGATATGCACTTGGCTGTGGGGAAACAGCTGAGACATACATGGAGTGGTGGAAGCCAGGGCAGGCAGCAAGGGTCGATGTCAACTCCATGCTCAATGACAGCTTCAGGGACTTTGGCTGTCAGTCTGCACTAACAATGGCTGCTAGATCTTGTCAGGCACGTAGCACGGAGACTAGTGACCGGGGGTAGGGCTAGGGGTATGCTGGTACACAGCCAGAGGGTCCGGCTGCCGGTAAGCATAGTGATGCAGGCCATGACAGTGATGCAGGCCCACAAGCAGCTGCAAAGGCCCTGGCTGTCAGTGTGCTCTCCTGTGGTTATGCTGTCTCCTTTCAGGCATGGGCACTGCAGTGGAGGCTGCTTATGGGTATCAGGCAGGTTGCGTGCAAGTGTGCAGCTGGGGGGACTAGCCCTGAGTGCACACACACAGTGGAGGTCAGCCACGGAGCTCTAGGCTGGCGTCTTGCACTTGCACAGCTGCAGAGGTCTAGGCTGGCAGCCACTGTGGTTCCTGGCCTGGGCTGAGGGTAGGAAGGAGCAGTGAGGGACTCAGGTGGCTGATGTCAGTGAATATGAATGCCTGTGCGACAAAAGCTGGTAGGATCTGCAAGGGGTCCGTGGCAATTGTGCTTGCTATTGGTGCCTTCGGGGGTAAAAGCTGCTCAGTTTGGCTGCAGAGCAGGTCACTGTGAAGTATGATTGCTCCCATCGCATGGCACCAAGGAAGACCTTGTTCCTAGCAGTCTCTATCTGTCTATATGTCTCAGCTTTGCCGGTGGGGTGAGACTGAAGTGGGACCTTTGTGCACTTTCCTGTGAGTCTGGAGAAGCTGGTCATTCACTCTACTCTTCCTTTCCTGGGAAGGAGAACTCTTTCTAGCTGGGAGGTTTCCTCTTGGTGCTGAGCAATGCTGCTTTGGAGGATGGGACGATGCAATCAAAGTGAAGCTATCTTCCTCCTCCTCACGTGTGATTATTCTCAAGTTTTTTTTTGTTGTCCTGTATGGCTGATGCTCCTTAAGTGGATGCCAGAACTCTCCCAGGGCTGTTTTTGTTTGTGGGTAAACGTCTAATTGTTGATCTTTTTGTGGGGACAGTGGCTGAGATCTCCTACATTACCAATTTTTTTTCCCACTGAGTAGATAAATAAAATGTGGTATATCCATAGAATATTATTTGCCTCCCACCAAAGAATGAAGTACTAAAACATGCTACGACAAGGATAAACCTTAAAAACATTATTCTATTGGAAAAGATCCCATAACGAAAGATCACATATTATAGATTTCATTTATATGAACTATCCAGAAGAGGCACTATAGACACAAAAATAGATGAGTGGTTGCGTAAAGCTGAGGAGGAGGGGTGTGGAGGGAGAAAGGGGGAGTAACTGTTAATGGGTATAGGGGTTTCTTTCTGGGAGTGATGAAAATGTTCAAAATTTATTGTGGTGATGGTTGTACAAGTCTGAATATATTAAAAACCACTGAACTGTACAATTTATTTTTTTAAGATTTTACTTATTTATCTGAAAGAGACTGAGAGAGAGCCTGTACACCCGCATGCACAAGCAGGGGGGAGGGGCAGGAGAGGGAGAAGCAGGCTCCCCGCTGAGTAGGAAGCCTGCCTCATGGGGCTCCATTCGAGGACCCTGGGATCATGACCTGAGCCGAAGACAGACGACGCTTAACCAACTGAGCCACCCAGGCGCCCCTGAATTGTACAATTTAATTAGGTGAATTGCATGGTATGTGAATTATATCTCAATAAAGCTGTTATCAGAGAATGGATATAGAAATACAAAATGTCTTCATTCCTTGAGTCAACATTTACTGATAGCCTATAAGATGCCAGGCATTTGCTAGAGGCTAAGAATAAGCGATCCAACAAGACCCGGTCCCTAAACTTAGGAAGCTTACAGTCTGGTAGCAAGAAAATTAACTGGGCATTTATAATTTAAGGATTCTGCTGGAGGGGCTTTAGAGGTAGAAGACATTTGGAACTGACGCCTTATAGCGCCTTTAAAATCATTTCCGCATGAACAGCAACCTATGTGACTTATAGACCCAATGGAATGGACTTTTTGGGTTTATAAAGCACTTTCATAATGATGAGGGAAACAGAAGCAAGAGAAATGTAGCTTAAATTAAATCTCCTTACAGCTTGCAGCCCACTGATAGATAACTGAAACATGCAGAGGAACCCATGGCTGCCTTAATGTTTATGTCTTATTAAAGACTAAAAGTAACCTTATCTTAACAGCAGCTGGACCCTCAAGGTCCTGAAGGCCTTGCTTCCAAATTCCTTAGAGATTTACGCTACCCCTAACCTCCGCTAATTAAAAAATATATATAACCAGTCACTCCTCACAATCCCAGTGCAGCTCTTTCTGCCCATGGGTCCCGTCACTGCGCTATAATAAAATTACCTTTTTGCACCAAAAAGGTCTCAAGAATTCTTTCTTGGCCATTTGCTCACGAACCCCAAAACTTCCAAATTGCATCAATAATATTGGCCCTGTATGACCTGCCTATAAATTAGATTACGGTGTCTTAATTTTACATAGAGGTGAAGGAATTTATTCTTGATCACAAAGCTAGTAAGTAATAAAACCAGGATTCAAATTTTCTGAAGCTCATTATGCCTCTATAATTCCAGACTAGCTCCTCCTCCCATATCTCTGTATTGCCTGGCACTCCAGCCAGCCAGTCCCCTACACCATAAATCTGCTCTCCCCTACCCCACATCCAGCCAGTCACAAGTCTGGAGAGCCTCTCTCCTTAATTTCTCTTCTAACCTCCATACCCTGTTCAGGGCCTCCTCACTTCTTCCATTTCTTGGAAAGCAGAAGGCCTCTGGCTTCACCTCCTTCAATCCATCCTACATGTGGCTAGCAGACAGAATTTTTAGAATATTAATAAATTCTGTGGACCTATAAAAACCTTCAATAACTCCCCATGGCTCCAGGATACAGTTTAAAATTTGGCATCTGAGAACTGTCTTGCTCTGACCCCGGTCTTTCTCTCTATTCCTCTATGTACACAGGGAAACTTCGTGCCAATCAGGATACAATTCTCTGAATACTCACGCCATTATCTCTGTCTGGAATATTCAGCCTTTTTCCTCTCTCTCTAGCTAACCAAACTTCATCCTTCAGGGTTAACTTATGGTTGAAAACTTAAGTCCACACAAAACCTACCCATGGATGCTTATGGCAGCTTTATTCACAATTGCCAAAACTTAGAAGCAACCAAGATGTCCTTCAGTAGGTGAATGGATAAACAAATTAGTACATCCAGACAATGGAATATTACTCAATGCTTAAAAGAAACAAGCTATTAAGGCATGAAAAGACATGGAGGAAACTTAAATGCATCTTACTAAGTGAAAAAGCACAGAATCTGAAAAGGCTACACACTGTATGATTCCAACTATAGGACATCTGGAAAAGGCAAAACTATGGCAATAAAAAGACCAGTGATTGCCAGGGGTTGTGGTGGGGGAGGAATGAATAGGCTGAGCACAGAAAAAAAGGCAATGAAAATACCTTGGGGGCGCCTGGGAGGTTCAGATAGCTAAGCCTCTCTGTTCGGCTCAGGTCGTGATCTCCAGGTCCTGGGATCGATCCCCACATCAGGCTCCCGGCTCAGTGGGGAGTCTGCTTCTCTCTCTGCCTCTTTCCGCGGCTCATGCTGGCTCGCTCTCTCTCTCTCTCTCTCTGTCTTTCTCTCTCTCTCTCTCTCAAATGAATAAATAAAATCTTAAAAAAAAGAAAATACTTTGTATGATCTTATAGTGATAGATATACATCCTTACACGCTTGTCAAAATCCATGGAGTGTAATACACTAAGAGTGAACATAAGGTAAACTATGGACTTTGTGTAATGATGATGTGTCAGTATAGGGTCATCAGTTGCAAGAATGTACCTCTCTGGTGGAGGATGTTGTTAATAGGGAAGGCTGTGCATGTGTAGGGGCAAGAGGTATACGGGAATCTTCCTCTCAATTTTACAGTGAACCTAAAACTGCTCTAAAAAAATAAAATCTTTAAAAAAAAAAGATTAAATTTTTCATCTCCTCCCAGAAGTCCAGATTATACGTCCCTCTTTAGAACTTCCTTGGCATTTTCTATCACTACATTTGTTCTTTACACAATTGGTTTGATTGTCTTCCCCACTGTAAGCATCTAGAAGGTAGCGCCAATGTCTTATGGGTCTTTAATTTCCCCTGCACCTGTTTAATACACGTTTTCTGAATAAAATGCTTTTAAAAAAAAAAAGGAACTGCCTCCACATAAATGGGACTTCTAAGGTATCCGGAAAAGAGGATCAAGAATCTTTTCAGGCAATGAGATGAAAAGAGATTTTATTTCTAACTTAAACACCTAGTTCATATCAGTAGAGAAATTTGAATCATCATTTTGATCTATGGCCTCTGTTCACCGTCATAACTGAAAAAGTAATATGTCACTTCAAGGGTAACAGGTTCTTTGTTTAAAACCCTAAATCTGAAGCTTCTAAGTGAAGGGAAGGTCTACTTAGTGACTAGCAGGGACTATCCTGTGAAACGATACAAAGCGCGTGACCTTTCTGTACCTAGACCCTCAAGTATGTCATCTGCAGAGAGAAAATGTATTGTTTACAGCAGTTTTTTGCTGCAATGGGAAAATTACTCCAATGAGAAATCACTCTGGAGTTTCCTTTACTTTGGAAACTCTTTTTTTTTTTTTAAGGATTTTATTTATTTATTTGACAGAGAGAGTGAGAGAGCACAAGCAGGGGGAGCGGCAGAGGGGGAGGGAGAAGCAGACTCCCCACTGAGCAGGAGCCAGATTGGGGGTGGATCCCAGGACCCTGGGATCTTGACCTCAGCAGAGAAGGCAGATGCTAGCCACTGATCCACCCAGGAGCCCCTGGTAAGTCACTCTTTAAAACCAAGTATTTGCAACATTGTTGTAATTCAAAGGCAGGTCATCCTCTGGATTCAACTGGTAGAGTTAGTTTCATACAAAGGACCTTTGTTCACATGTATTCTCAGTCAAGGTATGCTTCCTAGTAGCTATTGGTTAAAACCAGAACGGCTGTATCAGGCCTAGAATAATAAGGTACAATGGCTTAATGCTTTAGGTTTGCAAGCTCTTCACACTGACCAGGTGGAGATGTTGTCCAAGGTTTGGACCTTTGGCGAGTTACCAAACCAGTGGTTTGATCAAGTTGCATCTGTTTGCACTTATAAGAGGTGGGGGTGAGCGAGCATGGATTTAGAAACACATTTCTACAACCTATGCCCTAGTAGTTCCTTTCCATTCGTTCACTCAACAAATACATTTTAGTTAAATATTTACTGAGTACCTATCACATACCAAGTACTATGCTAAATGTCAGGGGATACGTTTTAGTAACTATAGCAGACAACATTATTTTCATTGTTATCTACACCTATAAACGGTAAATTCGGGCGGAATCCGGATGGCTTCGCTGAGGCTTGACTTGCAGGACATTTAACTCGAGAACTGCCAACTCTCATTGAGGACCCCCCATGCCTGGAATGATCGAAACAGAATTCCCATTACCGAGCAACAACCCCCCCCCCCCCCCCCCCCCCC
>NW_024425119.1:12115161-12116900 GCF_017311325.1 Ursus maritimus | reverse complement strand
CCCCCCCCCCCCCCCCGCCCCATAGAAAGCCCTGTGAACTCCCAAGTAGAGAAACTGCGCTCAGAGGTGGCTCTGGGAAGGGGAACTAGACCAGGACAGAGCGCGGAGAGGCAGACTGCAGTGCGCACATTTTGTGCGGTTTGACTTTCCTCTGGTGTGATCGCGCGTTCTGCGGCCTGCGGAACAAGCGGGCGCGGCTGCAGACCTGCGGACACCCCCGCGGGTCGCGCCCACGCCCCTCGCAGAGGCAGCTGCGGGGCGGGGGGTGAGGGGCAGCAGCCGGCTCGGTCCCGGGCTCAGCGCGATCGCAGGGTGCCTGGAGCCACCGCGCGGAGAGGCTCCCGGGGGACGGACCGCGCTCCAAGTGGCGGGGAAGCAGCTCCGGGTTGCAGGGCAGGAATGTGCCCTTCCCCCTCCGGCCAACTTTCGGCCGCAGCAACGGAAGCAGGAACTGGCTAAGCACATAAGCCGCGGGCGGGCGGGAGCTGCAGAGCATCCCTGCGGCCCCGGCCAAGACGCGCGCGCGGATCTGCCGCTCCTTGCCCGCGAGCGCGCCGGAGCTGGCCTCGCCCGGGTAGGACACAGGGGCCCCCGGGGCCTGTCGCTGCCAGGTAAAGGCGTCGCCGCCCTCCTCTCCAGGCGGACCGCGGGCTGCGCCGCCACCGCTGAGAGCGAGCACCCCTCCTTTCCTGGCGCTCCCCTCTACCTCTCCGGGAGCGCCAAGACCCGGGCTGGGGCGAGGAAGGGCTGGCTGGGAGTGTTGGTGGGGCTGCGGCCCCCCAAAGGGGATCTCCAGTCTCCCGCAGCAGCACCTGTCATAAATGGCACTGGCTCCGCGTCGTCATCAGGAGGGGCAGAAGAATGCTCAGTAAGCGACTTGCATTTCCTCAAAGGAAGGGAAAGAAAATGATTTCCAGTATTCGACAGTTCTGTTCAAGTGCGTTTTAGGGAGGATAGGAAGCAGGCGTTAAAGCTCAGGTGCTTCCTCTCGCTCCCACCTGTATCCCTTTCCCCCTCTCTTTCAATAGAATTCAACTTGGCTGTGGACCTTTAAGGCTTAAGCACTCATGATTAGAAGAATGACTTTACCTAAGGGTTGTTGAGCATCTTCAGCGAGGTAAACTTCAGGACTTCTTGCAGTCCCGGCGCTAGAAAGGTGCTGCCTGCAGAAACCACAGCTCCTACCCCATCCCCTCACGTAGTTCCGGCTTCTTGGCAGGAACTCCAGGAGAGATTGTCAGAATCCGTTCAAAGCAAAGTATTGGCCTGGTTTTCCTCTTTCGTTCCTGTTTGGTTTTCTCGAGGGCTAGAAAAGAGCCTAGGGAATTGTGACAGCATAAACAGATAGCTTGTGCCAGGAGTCTTAACCTGGAGAAGCCATGGAGAGTATTCAGAAAGTCTGAGAACTTCAGTGCGAACATTTATCATTTTAGTAGCCTCTAACTGAAATGGAGCTTGTCCTCTAAGAGGCACGGAGTCAAAAGCCATAGTAGAGTTAGAGGCAGCTGTAATTTGTCACCAGCAGGAATCACAGGTGTTTTCATATGATTTTACTTATTACACAGATCTCAAGTATCATGTACATTCAACAATTCTTGCAAATTATGGCAGTTATTGGGGCGCCTGGGTGGCCTCAAACTCTTGATTTTAGCTCGGTCATGATCTCAGGGTTGTAAGATCAAGCCCAGTGGGGCTCGGTGCTCAGCGTGGAGTCTGCTTGTCCCTTTCCCTCTGATCTT